>NW_009954406.1:590358-593181 GCF_000747805.2 Chaetura pelagica
CCCCCCCCCCCCACAGCAGAGAAAATGTTCAGTAACCTAGTAATTAAATGAGTGTGCTGAAATCTAATGCAGTTAAACTGCATTCTGCAAGCCTGGATCCAACATAGTTTACTTATTGCTCATTAACACCTCCACAGATAATATCTTTTTAACAGTTAAAAATACTTAAAACATGACCAAGATTTTCAATGTGTAAGATGCCTCTTGCACTTCAATCGCCAGAGTCTTTTGGAAACTGCCTTGTCTAAATGAAGTCAACATATGAGCGTAAGTGTGATGAGTTTCTAGTCTAGTCTTTCCTCAAAAGCCTTGGGCTATTGTGTGAAAACTTCATGAAAGCCATTTGCACAACCCTGAAAAGCTGGTGAAGAAAAGCTGTAACAGAATCTCCTCCTTTGGAGCTTCTGAGCTGCATATGTGGGGGAAAGAACCTTTCTAAGACACTAGCAAGGCACTGTTGCTGCTGACAAGATGCCAGCAGAATAGGGGTTGTTTGTATTTTTAATCACACAAACACTTGGTTGCTATTTGCTGAAGCTTCTTGGATGATTTGTATATAGTATCTGAAAATAAACTATCTACTAATTGATTGTAAAATATAAAGCAACACAGAGCAATACTCTGTATTTTTAACATCCCATGCACTTCAGGGATATCTAAATCAAAACAGAGACTACTTCATAATGACGGTCAAAGAAGCAATTCCATTTAAGGCCATGCTTGTGTGTTTGAGTTTCAAAAGGAGATAATATAAATATGTAACACAGACCTTAAGGCTTTCCCAATAATTCTGCAGATAAGCAGTTAAGACATCTGCTACCAGCCTCAAAAGCAGCATTGTTGTTCTGCTAAAACCCCTTCTGCTTTCTTTACCAAAATTTATAAGTGCACAACTTGCCACCTAAACCCTTTTAGCAAAACCCTTAGATTAACTTTTAAAGCTAAGTATCTCTATATACCAGCAGATTTCCATTGATGTACAGAGATAAATAAAATTGTGTCTGGGCAGAGATCTTCCCCACTATCCTGCACAAGGTTTGCACTGCAATACTGACTGACACACAGGCTGGGCTCAAATCCTGAAGTAAGGTGCTACTACTCCATGGTTTTGCTTTCTTTACATCAGAGATGCAAAGGACTATTGTAACACTGAACATGGCCACACAGAAAAATACCTCTGCACTTTCACTGTTGATTCACACTGTGATTCACCTGTTCTCTTAAAATTAGAAGGCACTTTTCAACTTGACATGGTAGCTTAAGAACGACACCAACAATTAAAATTTACTGTGCACGCAGGAGGAGTGATTATAGGCACTAGATAACTTGTCCTTTTTCTTCATAACAGCATAATGCAACTAAAGCATTACCTTTCCAATTAAACATTTTGCTTATTTGTTTGGGTTGTTTTTTTTTAATGTACCTATACCATAGACACCCTGTAGAATCCTCAGTTTGCCCAGTACCTCTGGAGTGTGAAAAACCAAGCAGGGACTGGTTGCACAGGAGCTATCAATGAAACTCTCACATTCATTCAGTGTCTGTTGAAAAAAAGTTCTGTGGAACAGGGGCAACTCCCCAATGATGCTGTCAGTCCTGAATGCTGCAATACACATCCAGGGCAGGGAAACTAGACATAAACTCCGATTTTAAAAAGCCAGCTAAAGTTCAGAATGGTACTTGTCCCATGTTTAGTCATTCAATTAGTATCTCCACACAGGTGACCCCATAACTATTTTTGCCATGACTAATATTTAGTATTTGAAGGTTATAGAAAAAAGTCCAGCTGTGCTAACAAATGAGGGAGCTCAAGTGAGTGCAATGTGATTTTATCAGACACAGCAAAACAAACATCCACAAATGTTTGCCAGTTTACTAGTATTGTATAAACCAGCCCAAACCCAGAAGGGGCAATGGGAACCTATGGCACTATGTATATTCTAGCCAAGCAGGCAGCTGGACAGTACAGGTATGATGTCTAAGTCTCAGGTATACATCTCACAGTCACAAGGAAAAGGAGCATGTGGATGTTTACGTTGCCCTTCCAAATTGTGAGACATTTATAGCTACATATTCTCCTCTAAACAGAAGCTCATGGAAGAAGATTTCAGATTGCCATGGTATAGCAGAACTTCTCAACTTGGCGATCACTTGCACATTACATTCCTTGAGGTTTGAAGCATTTGTTTTTATTGCAGTTATTATGGTAACAAAGCTTACATGGGCAAAAAATTATTAGGCTGACACAGACATTAAGGCAGCAAGCAGCCAAGGATCAAACCGTACAAAACTCCCCCAGCCCTCCCAAATACCTTATACAGAAAAGCATGAAGGGCCTCGGTGGCTCCACACAAACTCCAAGCGAGGAGCAAACCCTGAGCTGTCTGGGAATTCACAGGGTAAAAGAGGAAATGGAAGCTGTATAATCCCACTGAAGATGCTAAAGAACAAACCAATGGGCAGAGCCATTTGCCCAGCAAAATGGCCTACAATATCAGTATGACCCTTTTGTAGTAAAATAAATGAGACCTAACACCACATTCTCAGCGCTCAGTTCACCAAAAAATGGCATCAGGAATAAGGATTATTTAATGTTTAGGTGATTTTCTATTCCTGATGGCACTGAATCAACAGACCAGGGGAAGCACTATGCCTGAAGAAAATAGGGAATATGTTCGGTGAGAAAAATAACCAGGCTTTTTGAATATATGCATCAACCTGATGTGTGTTAGAGGATTTTTCCCACTGATACAGATATTAGGGCAAAAAAATTACTTATGTGAATGAACAATGACAGTGCAACCAGTCCTACACTTCAGCAGG
>NW_009954406.1:593305-603496 GCF_000747805.2 Chaetura pelagica
GATTTCTGATACATTATGGTTAAACAAAAGACTTCTCTTTTGAACATGCTGTAGATTTAGTTTACTGGCACAATTACGTAGGAGAGTGGAAAAAGATGTATTTTTAAGAGGAGAAACTGTCCTTGCTCCGCAACTGCAGAGGTTTCTGTTGAAGAAATAAATGACTGTCATTTATTATCCTCAAAACAAATAAAAACCCTGTTTAAAACTCCTAAACCTTGAAATACTGCAAAATTTTGGTATGGAAACTAGACGTGTTTTTGCAGAAAACAGGCCAAAAAATCACAAGCTAGTTGAATTTTTTGAAAATGAGAAGTCAAGCAAGAGCAAGTTGATTCTAAATAAATGATTAATTGACCTGGTTTATTGAAGAGATTTAATCCCTCCACCAAACAGCAGAGAGCCAGCAGATTTGCCCTTGGAAAAGACATGGATTTTCTACACCTAGCAAGACTCACACTAGTTCTGTAAAATATTAACAGTTTGGTCAATATTAGCACAATTTTTTTTTCTTTTTTTTTGGTTTTGTTTTAATGTAAGTGTTAAAACCAATATAAGTAAAAAAAAGTACCAAAAGGCAGAAGCCTGTCCAGGCCCAAGCTACCTGCAACTGTGTTGTCAGAGTAAGGCCCCTTACACAAGACTGTATGATTTTTCTCTCCCCAGCCCAGCTCTCCCCCTCCAATTGCATAAAGACCACCAGGACTCCAAGACACCCAGTGGAAGCACAGCAGGCAACCACTGGAGTGAAATGCCACTAAGAGACGTGAACAAGGACTTTGGAGATTGCTACTAGCAGCACCTTTGCAAAATTCCCATAAGGAATGTGTAAGTCTGGGCCTAAACACATCAATCTTCAGTAGCTTCACAGGCTCCTAATTTTGAGGAGCAGCTCAGAGAACTGCTGGGAAAACTACAAGCACATTTCCCACACAGGCCAAGGTTTCTCCTAGTGAAACAACCAACATGTTTCTAGAGCTCTCAACCTTACCAAGAAGGTGGCTGCTTCACAGCTTTTATATGCAAGAACTGAGTGAAGGCCAGATCCACCAGTTATCCTAAGTGAAGAACAGCAGACAGGTCTCCACACAGAAAGACCTAAAGAGAGAAGCCTGCACACCTAAGTCACCAGTTTCCAAATGAATCAACTATATCTGGTATTTTTCCAGATCATATAGAGCATATGGAAAAACACCAAGGAAAAATAAAATAATTTTTAAAAACATACAGAACTGAATTTTACCAAGGACAGCCAGGACACCTTTACATGAAATTTTAGCAGTGAATAAAGGATTGAAGCTAGACACCACCAACTCCTTTTAATAGACATGGAGCAGCAATCTTCCCCAGATGTGCTCTCCTGGGTCGCATCATCTTCCCCTCCAAAGCGGTGCTGTAACAGGAACAAACTGCCCTTGCTTTCCTGCCACAACCTCCAAGCCCCAAGTGCAGGGAAAAAAAACTCTAACTTTCCAAGCTAACACACTCTGGAGTCCTGTTTGGATGACAGGCAACATTTTGTCCCATTTATGCTCTAAAAGAGGAAGTAATGGGCATAGGGGGAAACAGACCTCAAGGTATTTTCCACTGGGACCACTGCATCTGCAACTCACGTCATCTGCAGAACACCAAGTACCAACCACCACAGTGCCCAGATGGTTCAGAAAAAACATCACTTAGCATCACATAACGGGAAGAATGAAACATGACCATGGTGAGCCCTACTGCATGGCTGCATGATTAATGTTGCATTGCCAAAATGGCTTCACTCCACATCTGAGGTTCTGGCCCCACAGCAAAACACAGCGCCACACAAAGTGCGATGCCTTCAGCAAGAGCATTTTGGTGGCTCACTGCAAGCCTTGCAGCTAGCTTACTGAACTACCATGAAGTCTGAAGCCCCCAAGCCCTCTGCCCTTACCGCCCCATACACTGCTTGCAAAGAGGGGAATGAAATATTCCATATGTTTCCTTTGTCAGTGACATGCCTATTGAAAGCACAGCCCCGCCGCTCTCCCCGCTGGGGCACCGGGTCAGGCTATTAATCTGTAACCATGCAGACATCAAGAAGGTAATGGGAAAACTCCCAAACAAAAACACATTTTCACTGAAGAAGGTTATAAAATACACAACCACGTTTGCAGTGTTATTAAGCTAAATTAAACAGGTTTAGGCCTCCCCTGCATACCTCTGAAATTGCACATCCATCTATGATTCATTGCTAATTGCGTACCATTTAAAAGTCTAAACACATTTTCTCAAAAACTCTAGGGTAAAAAAAGTCCTTGCAAGACCTAACATTCCTCCAGGATTGGTTGGGGAGAGAAAAGGAGGAGGTACACCACTTAAAAAAACAACAAAACATTTCTATTTTACTAAGAAATGGATGAACAGAGAGCTGCAAAGCTGGCTAATTACTCTAGGAGGACCTGACTTCTCAGGGTGCTCTCAACAACTTCACCTGTCTTTGGATTTTTCTTCATCTTTTCCTTAAGATAAAGAATTAGTACTTGTTCTCTCAGAGAGGGAAATATACTTTTTTCTCTCCCAAAGACAGCACCTTCTGCACCACTTCTATCCCTTCTTCTAGATCACACTGGTGGTGAGGCTTCTCCTGCATTTTTAATGTAAAGCTTACAGGAATTTGTTACTGTACTTTTAAAAAGTGATAAGGTTGTTAAAAATCATAATAGTTTTCCTACCCCTGTTTTCTTAACTTCAGATTTAAAAAAAACCTAAATAAATGTTCAGACTCAAAAATTACTTCAATTGCATCTTCACTGTGTCAGAATCTTGATGCTGAGTTGACAAACATCAACCATTGTCTGAATGACCTACAAGTAACAAATTTATAAAACCCAATTTTTAATTGCATCTCTACTTACCAATATTAGTTCTGAACAACATCAACAAAAAATATGCACATTGAGCATCAAATTTCAACAAAAGATATTATATGTTTTCAGGTTATCTCACATTATACCAACAAACCTCTGGTTATATTTAAAACTGCAATCACTCAAGAAACACAAGTTCAATAGTGAAAAATCTATTGCTTCCACCCATCACTTTTCTTGTTTCCTTACTGAATTAATTGTATTTGTCAAATAGAAATGTAAAAAGAACACAAAGTTAAGACTATAAGGAATCAGTTCTCATTTCTGCCATGCTATGAAGACAGTTCATCCTTTCAGAAGACATAGAATTAAACAAGATAATTAATAATATGCTTTTCAATAATTAAAAAAATATATTTATGTCAAAAGCTTAGCCAACAAAGTTTTACTAACTCTAAAACACACTGTATGACTGAACCAGGCCAGCTAGGAAAAACATTAATTCCCTATAACTCAGTAAGTATAAACAGAAAATAGAAAAACCACAACAGGAGAGCAAGGTTGACAAAAATTCATGAAATTATATTATTAACCTCCCAAAACCAAACATATTTCACAAATGTCATACCCCAGCCCACCAGGGAATATATATTGATATAATCAGTTAAAAAATAGCTACTCGAATTTTTTTAAATGTTATGACATTATGTATGCCATCAGTTAGCTGATCCACATTCAAATCCAACCACAATTTTCACATATCTACTTTAAAGTGTTCTTTTCAAGATCACTACAGTCGTCCCCGATGCTTTGTAAAAGACATGTATCATGAATAATGTAATCTGACTGGCTGCATGCAGAATATGCTTTCAAATTCAGGGTGAAGCTGAAATGCAGATTTCTTTTCCCCTAATCTTTCAACAACAGTACTATGTTGGTGGGAAGCGGGAAATTCTGACCTTATCTCCATAACTGTAACAGTTAAATCATTCAACTATAAAATAAAATGCATTCTGCTATTTCAGCTATGTATTTTAAAATAAATGACATACAATTGGAAAATACTGAAAACTTTCAACTTCAGTGAAACTCAGACAGCTGCAGTAACTCAGCACTTTACAAAAAAAAAAAAAAAGGCCCAGTGTTTTGCCAGGTAGATCACGTGCCACTTCTGCATGATTTAATTATGCTTTCCAGGCACCCATACATCTAATGCTAGTTGCTTCCAATTTGGACATACCAGTTGTATTTGGAATACAAGATAGAGTAAATTTGGGCCTTGTCCTGAAATAAAGACTTTCAGAGATGTTTATAGCGAGGACAGTATCTATACAGTAATGCCAAGATCTTTCTCTCCTCTGTGTGAGCTACCTTGACACTCATTGCCATGTGCAATTCTTCCACAACTGAACCAGCTGCTTGTCTATGGGAAAGGAAATATCAACACCTACCTCCACCCTTCCAAAAGGGTTGTGCAGGGTAAGCTGGCAGTGGGAGGGCATTAAGAAACAACATCACATGATCAGAAATCTCCTTTCAGACCAAAGTTTGAGAACACCTTATCAGAAACCTGCAGCAGTACCTGAAAGCCAGGTACAAAAAAATACATAAGAGTATTTCCCTATAGCAAAATCCTAGGTGACTGCCACAGCAGATGACAGTTGGAGAGGATGGCCTGGGACTTCTGACCCACAAAATACTTTTGATACCTCTGTTAAAAAATGTCTCATAAGATTTAAATCTCAGTTTAGTCTTCTTCAAAAAGGGATGGCTGTTTCTTGTCTTACCACCCTGTGCACTTTTTCCCACCCCTGTCTCCTATTTCTAGCATCATACAAATCTCTCTTATTCTTCCTCAAGCTATTTTTTGCTTTCTTCTCCTTCCGTAAAGAACCCCAAAACCACAACTTGGCAGCACAGAGCTGCAGCCTGAAACACATCCATCCTTTAATAGAATAACTGCTGGCCACGGAGTTCCATGTGGCCATCCAGCAGCTAACCAGTCCCATCCACTTCACTCCCTTGCTTATTTGCAAAACAAGAACCAAGCAAACCTGAGTTGTTGGCAAAACCTCCAGAACATAAAACACAACAATCAGCTCCTACCCATTCTCCAAAAGGAGACCATCTTTAGGAATAAGCTTTTAGGAAAAGCACAAGGATGGCCAGGAGAAGGGACGGGAAAAGAGGGTCTCTGACATTCAGAGATGCTCCCAGAGCCCTGCAGCTCCCATGCTCTCTAAAATGAGATATGGATGCTCAGCCCTTCTGAAATCTAGGCCAGTAATTTTCTCTGAGTAAATAAGAGCTTGTGTTCTGCAAAAATTGCTGGCTTAGATGTAGAATACAAAACAAATAAAGATCCTTGCGGAGGAGGTTTCTTTGGGGTTTGTTTTGTTTTTCAGTCTTTATATTACAGCTTCCATATTTTCCATCTTAAGCAGATAGTTACTAGTAAATTCCTCTCAAGAACTGAAAAGGTAATTATTTACTAGCATAAACTTGCTTACACCGAAGTCCAACTTTTTCCATGCTGCGTAAGATTATCATAAGTTTATCTTAGTATTTATTCCCCAAAGTCACATTTATGAGACTCCGCCAGTAAGCATCAAACAAGAAGTGACATATTGCTGATACAAATGAGCTCAATGTAAAAAACAAATGCCAAATACCTGACAAATTATGTGCTATGGTAGGACACTCTAGGTTGTGGTTTTTTTTTTCAGGGAGGAAGAAAAGGAAAACACCAAATTTGCTGCCAAAAAGAGACCATAAAAAGTTTAGAAATGTTGAATAAACTCTGCAACAACTTCACTTCTCTGGGTGCTGCTTAACAGCATCTACTTTTTTTCACACAACCAACATATAAATGAGCCAGTCCAAAATTAATCAAAGACTGCAATCATTAGGTGAAATCTGCTGGAGAGACTGTCACTGGAGCCACTGGGCTCTGGTCCAGGTTCTGGATGCTGCACCAGTGAAGTTCCCCTCCTGCCTGTGGGATTTCACAGGCCTGTACAAATTTAACGTTTCTGCCAACTAATAGGAATATTCATATTGAAATTACATGATTGTGTCTTTCCAAAATTAGCATGGAAAGCATGTTTTTCAAAAAGAGAGAATAAGCCTTTTATTACTTGCCATCGTATCACCAGCACACAGCACAGGCAAGTGAAAAACTAAACAGTCTAACTGTAAAACCTTCAAACCTCGAATTAGATAAGGCTTTTCTATCTCAGAAGGACTGTAATTATGATACATTTTCCAGACTCAAAGTCATGTCTGGACATCTTTACTTTTCACCATAACAACTCTGCTAGACAGCATTCACAAAACCTCAGTCAGGTCCTTACTGTGCTTATCTGCCCACAGTGAGATGCTACATATCTGCGTGTCAGTACCAGATGTATTGGAAGACACCTCACATCTACCTACTGCCTTTCATCATCATTTGACAAAATTAAAAGTGCCAGATGACAAGGAAAAAAAAAAAAAAAGTGTGCAGGCTCTGCTGAATCCAAATAGAATCATATCATTTTGAGGTTTATATATAAACAGAGTAAGAAATTAACATGAACACAAGACAGGGTAGGTGTTTCCAGACAGTCTGTGTATTGAAAAGATGATAATCAATTTGCTGCAACTGCTGAAGCTACCTCTGATATCAAACAAGGGGGAAAAAATAAATCACAATCTTTCTCAACTGCCACATCTTGATCTTACAACATTAGATCATAACACAGCAGACAAAACCAGCTAATATTAAATGAGTAATAAAACCCAAAAGACCAAGCTGACTCTTTCATTCTGAAGGTTTACCTTCTAGGGCAGCAGGGGCTCAAAAGTCCTCCTTCCACAACTCAAAGAAAGTAAAATTAAAGCAAGGGACTCCCACTATTCCCTGAAAATGCAAGCAAGAAGCGCTAGAAGGAAAATTATCTGTACTTGATATTCTCATAGTTCAAGTGCCCAAAATATAATAGCAGAAACTAAGAAAGGACTATATTCCTCATGGTTGTCAGGCAAGCCCCCTAAAACATCCAGGCCCATGTAAGATGTCTCCAAAGTCATTATCTAGCATTATCTGCTTTTCATCTCCTCCATAAGACTCACACAAATATTAAATCTCCAAAACTGGAGTTTCAGTTCTCAAACTGACACCCATAAGAAACACAAGTATGCCCTACCATAACTCTCCTTCACTAACATGGATGTTTCCCAGTGCCTAGCACATGAAACATCACAGCAAAGATGAGGTGCATACTGCAATGATTTAAAAAACCCAAACAAACAACATTTTCACATCTTGCATCGGCATCTCAACTTGCTAAACGACAGTTATTTTGCAACAAAGCAGAATCACAACCCTCATAAACAGAAAAACAAGCAGCTGGTAATTAAGAGTTACATAAACACCTACCTAAATTATACAGCATAAATGGCCGCCTACAGTAAAAGTATCAAGTAATTATCCCTGGTCATGTCCTACTGACTGCCTCTGCCTTCCTTCTCATCAGTACCATCCCCTTCTCTCCAGCCCCTCAGAGAGTTCGTATCTAGTGCTGCCACCTCTCTCCTTCCCCAGCACTTGTGTATCTCCCACAAAATGACTGCGGCTGGGACGACGTACTCACCTTTCTTTATTCAAATTCCACCTCTCAAAGTGCACTGATGATTCAAAAGTAATGAGCAGATACTCTCTTTCCAAGCTGCCTTGGTCTGATGCAACTACCCTCAGGTGACCACACAGTACACTTCAGTAACCCTCCTGCTGTGACCCCAGTCCTTCTCTCTCTGCATCCCAGCATAACAGTCGAAATGTGTTTAGCCAGGTATGAACGCAGTGGAGTGTCTACTCAATGCATGTTCCATACAAAACATCAGCTGTGTTTAGAGGACCTTTCTAATCACCACAGTAAGCAAGGAAGGAAGAGTGGATCAGTCAAGAGCTAAAGAGAGAAGCAAGACAAGGGGAATCCAAAAGGATATAGCTTTGAGGCTCTACAGAAATCACTGCCTGACCATTCATGGCAGCCCAAGAAACGTGGCTGTATTTCTAAAACACCCTGGAAATTATGTTAAGTTATTAAAATTAATGCAAACAAATTAAGACTGCAGGAAAACAGAAGTAGTACAAAAATACCAACCCTCTCCCATGGTTCTCAACTGCTTTGAAACTCATTCACTGCCAACTTGGGTGAACTGTAAGAAACCTTTCTTCAGTTGCTCTCTCCTGGCCAAAACCAAAACACAGGCACAACTTCGCTGTGAAGTATTGTGAAACATGGCTTGTAACACTCTCTCAGCCACCTCTACACTACTGTCTCTCTTCTGCTATGGCTATAATAAAAAAAGCCCCATTATCAATGCCAAGGGGATTTCCTGGCATCATTACGCTGCCTGACACAAAGCATGGAAAAGCTTTCTTCTCTCCACATAGGTAAGATGCTTTGCCATGACACAAACGTGTTAGGTAGGGGGGGTAAGTTTATTTTCTTTTTTCTTTTTCTCTCCACAATAGACAACCTATCTTCACTAGCAAAACTATACATTGGCCAGGCTAAGCAGGTAAGAAATGGGTTTTCCATTGCCTACAAAACTGTTTTCCACGTACCCTACACTTCCAGTGGCCTTGCGATAACAGAGACTATTCAAGTGCAGAAGTGCCAAGAATTCACCCATTTTTTCCTTCTGTAAATACGGAAGCAGGAACTAAACACAAATGGGGACCAAGAGTATCCTTTGCTGCCACAGAATCAGGTTGCTCTAAGTTTCTGCTAGAGTTTGAAGAGCTCAAAAGCAGCAGTGACACAAGCTCATCCCAAAACTTCCTGAAGTGCTTCCGAGTCTCCTCTCACTTTTGGTGTAAACATTAAGTTTGCTTCTGGAAATTTACCTGCACAGTAAGGAGGAACTTAGAAACTGAAACTCTTTGGCAACCTTATCTCTAAGGGGTGTTGGCTATGACAACTTGTACCCAATTAAGACAACAAATGCCATGTTGCAGACAGGCAAGGAGGTACTGAGCCCATTTTACACGACAGCCAGACAACGTAGTAGCCATAAAACCTTGTGCTTAAACGCATCTTTTAGCAGAACAGGCTTCTAGGACTTTTCGGTAACATCCCTGGTTTATCTGTGGAGGCAAGAGAAGACACTTCTCCACTAAGTCCAAGGCTCCACAATGGCAGCTCCTGACCCTGTACCCCAAACACTCACAAAACACTGTTTCTGCCACAGAAAGAATACTATGAAGTCAGTTCCCACTAATACTTTAAGAGCACAAAAATGAACACAACATTTAAGTGCAAGTAACAACCCAAGACCTGTAACTTTTGCCATTCATCAAGCAGGAGACAAGGGAAAGGCCCAGCAATCTTTCTCCACCCGGTTTTAACAAGTAACCGAAAAATGAAACAAAACAGGTAGGAGAAATTGGAAACCTGCTAAGTAAACAAAACCTCCGGTAACTAAGAATCAGACTCCCTTTGCATATTAACTAAGCGTAGGCAAACAAAGAGGGGGGAAAAGTGACATTTTGAAGGTACACACGAGTGCTGCATCCTGGCAAGGCAGCAGCCCAGTGCCGGTCTGGAACCACGCGCCGGGATTTGCTCTGCATTGTACGTCGTGAGTGCAGCGAAGCTTCAGTAATAGCAGCCCTGACCGCTGGCCCATGCCAGACCTCGCTCCAGCCTGGGAAACCTCTGTTGAGAACCAGGGCAAGACTGACAGGTTTTATTGTGAAACTGAACAGGTTTCTGGATTAGCAATACTACCGTATTGAAAGCTGCAAACCTCCCTTTGGTCACGTTTCTCCCAAAAAGAGCGTTCATTCCTCAATTCAAAGTTACCCAAACTCAACGCAAGACCAACCAGGTTGTGTCCAGCTTACAATACCACAGGACACGGAGAAACTGCGGTAGGAGTTTATATTTTCTCCATCCACAAGCAAATCTTGACAAGGCTCCCAAGCGTTACTCAAGCTGGTTTCTCAAGGTCCAGCTACGCATCCTACACTGAGAGTTCTGCGGGAAAGCAAAGGCATCCTTGGATAACCGCATCTCCCCATGCTGCAGACTGGAAATGCCTTGACTTTTGGGAGAAGATCGGATAGCCTGGGATCTGGTTTCTGGGAAGAAAACTGAAGGAAAAGGCGCTCCGGTGCGAGGACACGGCCAGGAGCCGCAGCGTGTGCGGGGCACCCGTCCCTGGCCCCAGGACCCACCGGATCCCACCCAACCTCACCGGGAGGGATCTACCCCCTCGCTCCCACAGGGCCCCAGCAGCTCCTCCCGGCCTTTTTGAAATCTCCCCGGCGGATCTCTGGGGGGGGTTTCGGAGGGCTCAGCCG
>NW_009954406.1:605116-610448 GCF_000747805.2 Chaetura pelagica
TGGCCCTGTACCAGGAGATCCCAGCCGGCACCGAACACCCGTCTCGGAGCAGCCACCCAGTGCCACGCCGGCCCCCTGCCTCCCAGACCCGGAGCGTGTCACTCCCGCTGCCACAGCAGCCGCGACGGCAGCACGAAAGCTCCTCACAAGTGATTTGCTTTTAAAGACCCGCTTACCTGGCCCACGAAACACCACCTGCGGTATCTGGCGTTTGTAAAACCTACCTGCCATCACCACAGTTGTGCCAGCAGCCAGTCTGTGTGTCCTCTCATCCTTACTGCCTTAGTAAAGTAACAAACGGAGCTGAACGTCCGTCCGTCCGTCCCTGCAGCTGGGACCTTCCATCACCTCGTGTCTGCTGCCGTTTTCTTCCATTCTTTTTTTAACATGCTTCCTTTTGGATGCTTCAACCCCGCAGCCACCACCGGGGACGAGCCTGCTGCACGTTCGGTTCAGCTCAGCCACACACGGTGCTTTGTGCAGTCACTGCATCTCACTGGGGGTGTCACCGTAACGCGCGGGTAACGCCAGTTGGGACCTTTCACCCCCGACTCCCTATGGCCCAGACCCCACCATGAGCTCTGAGCACATGGACATGTTGAGGCAAGTACTGCGAGGACACCAGAGCCTGCCCTGACGGCCAACACTGGCACCATCTACTTTACATGTCTCCTTTGGATGCTCTGAAGATGCCTGGGGAGTTGCCTGCCCCCGGCACAGCCCCCAGCACAGCCTGAATCACACCCAGGCAGGTGCCTGCACAGCCCAACCCAAACAGCACGGACGCCCACGAGATGGGAGCTTTCCTTGGGCCTTCTGCTGCTGTACAGGTAGGTAGGGTGTTCATTTCATGGGTGATTGATGAGGAACACACAAACAAGCAAGTGACTGACAACCTGCCTCTGCTGTAGGAGGGAAAGGGGATGACCCACACCGAGCTCCAACTGACTTTCCCTGAATCCAGGAGTGGATTTGCAATGGTGGTTGAACCCTCAGACCAAAGCAAGAGCAACCGTGCAAGGGCTGCACACAACACGGTGCTGTGCACTTCAAGTTGCTGCAACTGCATCAAAAAAAATCCTAAATACCTGCACACACAGAGGGTCAAACACATGGGGGATGCAGCACTCTTGTTCCCAGCAGACACACAGTGAACATGCAGCATTCACAGCAACCCTGGGCTGGTCAAGGGGTCAGGATGGGAGGGACCCATTCCTTACACCTCACCTTACCAAGGACCACCCTTACTGACACGGACTTCACAGGGAACACTCTCCATGCCCAGCTGAGGTCTTGGTAATCATCCCTTCCTTGCACTGAGTGAGAGGGGTGAAAGAAGAGAACTGTTGGCCTAAAATCAGCAATTTTCTGGAATTTAAAAAACAGGCACGTAAAAAGTGGAGATCTGAAGATTTAAAATAATCTGTACTCACAAAGGGTAAATGCATGCTGAGGACCCTAGAAATATAGATCTTCCAGTAGCCACCTCCACCTCCTACATTTCTCACCATTTCTTCAACTGTTAATTCCCTCCTAAAAATGCTAACACTGTTTTACCTAATTACTAAAAATATTATTATCTTCCATACTGGGAATGCTGTTCTTGATGCACTGATTTTGTATTACCATCATCTTTCATCACTGCAAAAAGAAGGTGACAGTAATTTTTACGACTTGCTCTGTGCTTGTCCTATACATTGTGAGCAGCACAAAGCTGAAATTACCAATGTATGGTAACACTTTGCCACAGGTTTACAGGCATATGTGGTTATCTCTTGTCCTTCTCCCTGGTTGATCTTGACAGGGGAAACGCATCAAGTCAAAATCGTGTTGTTTTAACAACTGCCAGGGCCAAAGAGGCTGCACATTCATGTCACACTCTCTGCTTTGCACTGAGGGACAGCAATGGAGGAGTAGGAACCAGAATAGAAGAGGGGAAGAATTTAAAGGGAATAATTTTCTAGGCATACCTTTACAAAACAGACCTGAACCAATACAGATAAGAAAAAAGTGACCTATTTTCCCCCAACTGGCAAAGAAAAATAGCTCAGTGCTTATACACATTCTGCAAACAGTCTCAGTTCACTAACCCAAAATAATGGGAGCAGAAGCAGCCTTTGGTGCCTGCATGGTGTTCAGAAGATGAATAGTAGCACAGACTGTGCTTCATACTGCAGTACTGGTGACTTGCAATGCCTGCAGAACTGGAAAAAAAACAAACACAACAAACAACCCAAAAGATTTCTAGTAACTACAGAAAACCAAAGGGCTCATTTTCATCCTTTGAAACACTGCAATAGTTGAGCTTTTCCTCTCAGTCCTTGTCTGGTTTCATTCTATTTCTTTTTCCACCATAGATTCAGGTGTTGTTTTTTTTCCCAGTGGAGCTATCTCAAGTCTCCATCTCCCAAGCTCCTGTCCTAGGTACAATCCACTTGTCTTTTCCATCCAGATAATATTGCTTTGCTTCTTCCAGTTAATCCAGAACTAGTTCTGGCAAATTAACTTCAGTCCTTTCGTTATTTTTTCGACCTTTGTCTCTCCCTCTCTAGCATTGTTGAAGCACTGTTCTCTCCATCACATCCCACAGCTCCCTCTTTCTTTCTTCTAATGCAGCCACCTGTTTGCAGGCACTTACTGGTTTTATTTTCCTTTATAAGGAAACCTCATATGATTATTATGAAATTCAATCAGCTTTGCAGTAAAGATGCAGTAAACATGCTAAGGAATTTTTAAACTGAAAAAATAAAAAAAAAAGGGTATATTTTATTAAATTGTGTTGTTCTTCTCCCTGGTTAATCTTGACAGGGGAAGCACATGAAGCCGAAACCATATTGTTTTAACAACTGCCAGGGCCAAAGAGGCTGCACATTCATGTCACACTCTCTGCTTTGCACTCAGGGACAGCAAGTCCTAAAATTGTACCCATGAACTTTGAAATTATTATAGTTGAAAAATTTAGTCTGACACAATCCTCAATGCCACAAATTCCAAGAAGAACCCTTCAAAATACAGCATTAGTCATTAATTAATTTGTTTCACAGAAAAAAAACCCAAACAAAACAAAAACCACAACAAAATGCAAAAGAGAGAAAAAACCCAAGGTGTGTTTTAAACCAGGTGAAGGGCAGGGGGACCTCACAGCCAAGTCAATTAAAAAAACCAGCTGCTTCATCTCCCATGTGGGTCCCATATTGATGAGAAATCAATAGACACTTTGATACCAGCTCCAAGGAAATTAATGAAGTGCCAGAGAATATAATGGAGAGCTGCTGTGAGAAGAAAAAGAGCAATGTCTGAAATATCTGCACTAACAAAGCAAGTTCTCTTAAATACACACACACACTCCTTCCCTGGAAGGATGCTGAAACTTTGACTCAGTTGCAGTAGAACTGAAAACTTCAGGAAATGATCATCACTTGAAAGCATGAGGCTAAACCAAGCTCAGAGTTTTGTTAAGAGAATGAAGGTAAAGATCCCAACCCTGATTGAGCAGAAACACAGGAACAAGTTCAGAAAAAATATTGGATTGGAAAAAATTGAGAATGATTTTGGTAAGGCCAAAAACTTGCCCAGAAAAGAATTTTGTCAACACCTACTTTACATCTGTGTAACACAAGAAAAACTAATCATAGAATGGAGTTCAGGTTGGGAGGGGCTTTTAAACGTCTTCTTGTCCATCATGACAGGCAAGAGCACTAAGATCTATAATTTGAAAACAGCACATGGAGAGTTAAGGGAAGAAATATACAACTTAAATATTGAATTAAAACAGGAGAGTAAATTAATTTTTAAATGCTCATAATTAAATACTACCTTTATATGCAAACAGTACTTAACCTCCAATGGTACAGTGCCTCTAAACACTATTTGTGTTTAGAAATTGCCTAGGTGGGCCAGAACATGATGTATTTCACAGTCTGGCCCAGTGAATCATTCCTTGCTTGGTTATTCCAAAAGTTGCCTCTGGAATCCCATGAGCTGGGCTGTAAATCAAAAAAGGATGTTATCCCATACATAAAAGAGAATAATCCCAGACAGTTTATTCCAATACCTTCAGTAAACTGAATACAGCAAAGCTAAAAGAGGGGACATGGGGTTTTTGTTTGAGTTTTTTATTTGGTTTGTTGTTTTGATTTTTTGTTTGTTTGTTTTTAATCCTAGAAGCATCAGCTACCCTGTGAATTAGCTCTGGAGATGCTCCAGTACTAAGTATTCCCTTTAAAATAGAAGGGAGACCAGTTCCCACGACTGTGTAATAGTATCATAACATAAATTATTTTTATGATCAGCTGAAAATAGGAAACTATACAGGAATGAAAAAGACATTTAGGGCTAAATAACTAGGACATAAGGTTAGGCTTTAGCCCAGTATTCACACCAGTCTGTATTCCATCTCAAAATTGTTGTACTGAAAGATGCCAAAACAGGCTTTAATTCCTATTGTGTATCTTATTCCAAAGGCAGTGTGATACTTCACTGTAAGCAGAGGGAGCACCACACCTTTGTCACACTGCAGGAAAGCAGGTGTTGGGCAGGAGGCATCAAGTGCCTGTCCCTTGGGCACCTTCCTCTCCTGCCCACTCCCACCCAACCAACAGTAGCAATGGGCAGGCTGAACCCCCAGGCAGGATCCCAGCTTCTCCTGCTTTCTGCTGAATCCCCCCAAAACCACAGGCCTTCAGCAGAACCCCCCGTGGGGCAGATACTGCACGTCTCTCCTCTGTCCCACCCCTTGCCTTTTCCCTGAAATGCTGGTTCAAATTTAAGCATCACTTGACTTTGTGTGCAATTTGCAGTAATCCAACAAGTCTCTGAGTTACACTGAGCTCTTGGAGCCTCATTCATGTTAAAGAAATGGGAATGAACTGTGCTAAAATGCTGGTGGGTCCTAGTTTTAAAGGCTAATTTTCTTCTAGAAAATATTAATTACAAGCTCCGTGTGATCAACATTTTCTAAAGACATTCTAGCATGAAATACTTTTACATATAAAATAAAGCAAAAAATAACCAAAGTGAAATTATCTTAGGACCAGAGGGCTTATGAGAAAATACTTTGCAGGGAAGAGGTTACTTAGAAGTACATGTAATTCAGTGGAGACAGAGCCCCAGAAGAGCTGGGCAGGGAGACAACCTGCAAGAGCAAAGCCTGATGGCTGAAAGCCAAGCCTGCCCACTAATCCAGCTGCTGAAAAGGCAACATACCTATCCACCGAGAGGCATTTTAAGCATTTAGGAGCAATTCACAGTATGTGGTGAACTGGGAATTGGCTGGAAGAGCGGTTTAGGTGAGCAGAGGGCGGCAGGGGGAGGCAGGGGAGGGAGGAGTCAC
>NW_009954406.1:610817-627008 GCF_000747805.2 Chaetura pelagica
AGAAGAGGACGGCGGGGGCGGGCAGGGCGGGCACCCCCGCCGTGGCTCTCCGGCAGCATCTAGTGGGGGTGAGACCCCTTGTCCTGACATCCTACACAGGAAACAACCACAAAAAAACCCACAACAAAAACAACCCACAAACTTTTTTTATAAGCCACTGAAGCGCTAACCAATATAAAACGTAAGGCACGGTACCATACCATGAGTGACAAAGCCGAAGCAGAGCTTGAAGGGTGAAATCTGCCTTGCAGAGGACCAGCTTAAGGATTATGTAGCTTTAAATCCCATTTAAACCCTATTTTGAAGAATGACAGTGGAGCCCAAGCAACGTAAAGAGGTAAACTTAACTTCGATGATAAATTATTCCCACAACATGACCACGATCCTAAGCTGGTTAGCAAAATACAGAAAGCTACTGTGTTAGAGGGTAGAAAATCCCCTCATTTCAGACTTTTATCATCATCACAGAACAACCTAAATGCTCTACAGAGAAAAAAAAAGCAAAACAAACAAACAACGCATGGAGAAATACATGAGATCTTATTGGGGATTGATCAATCCTAACAATCATTTGGGAACAAACTATTTTCCTTGCAGTGCTAACAAGTGATTTCTTTCAAAGTCATAGAGAATATTCCTTATGCAGACTGAAGGGATACACTGCCCACAGGTTTCAGGTTGAATTTTGAAAACAAACTAACCCACTAACATTTCTGGATGCAATGTATTGATTTAAATCACCTTGCCCACATGCCAGATACCTTATTTTGGTGTGTTCTCTGAAATCACTAGGTCCTGTACCAGACTGATTTCTTCCTGCTTGTGGAGACTGAAGATGAAAAGAAATGCTGGTTTGGTTTTGTCCTAGCATGCAATTCTTCATCACTGTCCAATGCCTTGTATTCTTTATCTCTCACTTAAACGCTGTAGTGGAACAAAACTTTGCATTCATATTCTGGGGCAGCATAAACATTACTAACCTGTGGGTACCTTAGTTTTTTTAGGATTTGTTTTAGATTGTCTGTTTGAAAAGCTCTTACATTTTCAAAGCAACGGACTCAACGGGCTCCAGCAGAGTCCTTATTACCAGAATAACTGAGGAATCCCAGATTTATTTTACATAGTTTGTGTCCTGGGGGAGGAAGGGAAGCAAACTGCTAAGTCATGAAGATTTATCATCAAGTTGAGCTATCAGATACTGGGGCATAAGTGTATACTAATCATTTTTGGGCCTATTTTATCCTATTTTACCCTCCCTGCATATTTTTTAGCCTTGTCTGTTTTGCTTACTGCTAAATAATTTCCCATAATTTGTCTGGCTTGCTGTGGTCCAAGTTCTGTTCTGCAGTGTGAGGTTAGTGCAAAACTGTCTGCACCTGCAAAACAAACCCAAAAAGCTGCAAATGCCAGAGCACCCCTGGTCACCCAGAGCACAGTCCTGCTTTTAGCTGGCAGAAGATGGGGTGTTAGGGTTCTTCTGCCAGGCAGCACCCCTCACCAAGCTGGACTTAACCCAAAGCTCCCCTTTGTGTTTGCAGGTGAGGTATATGCTGATAAGCAAAATCCAAAGAAAGCCTTTAGAGGCCATGAACATTTCTCCACCATGGATTCTGGCTTCCTGGAGGCAGTCAGCTCATTTTTGGCAGTACCTTTCTCCAACACTAGATATTGAGGGGTATACAAAAGCCAAGATAGATTCTTCAAGTTTTGCAGTCACACTCCGGGTGAATTGGTTGGTGCCAGTTCAAGACCTGACACACACCAGCACTGATGTTCCCAAGGGGGTCAGGCACTTTTTCAAGGATACTTTTGGGACATGCACCTACTTGCCACCATACCAAGAATGACCTAACACCACCATAATAATGCCTAGCATGTCAGGCAGGACATGGAAATTGTGAAAACTTTGGGGGCTACCTGGGATTAAGAAAGAAACCCATTTGACAATACTTAACAGATGATAGAAACTTCAAAGACACAACCACCACTTCTCATAAGCAACCACAACCTTTTACCATCATAAGCCTTTTTTTTTTTTACTTACCTAGTTGCACTTCCCTTGTCTAATTAGAGTTACTCTTGCAATTTCATTTAAATATGTCATCACATTTATCCAAACCCATTGCTGTACACGGTTACACTGCAGTGTGATCCAAGTCTAATGCCAGCAGCAGCTCAGACACGTTACATGCATTTAATACTTCCACAAACCAGCAGCACCAATACAATTTCTCAGGGACTCTGCATTTATCATGGAGATGACTGAAAAAAACCAAAAATGGCTACTGCAGACTCAGCTTCAGTAAGAGTACAGTCAGGAACCTGCCAAAAAATATCAAGTTTTAATACAAACATCAGAGTATTTACATCTCAAGCTGTCAGCTCATGCTGAGGGTCAGGCTCACTTTTGTACTTCTCAGAGGAAAAAAAGAATTAAAATTACCCCAAATGAAATCACAGAGGAAACTGCAAAAAGTCATACTTCGTTTTCTACTGTTTTTTTTTTTTTTTTTTCCACTTCTCAGAAACTAATCTTATAATACCAGCCACAAAACCTACAACTTCTTAGCAACAGATTGAGGCTCTCTGGAGCCAAACTATTTGTTCCGTGTTTGTACACTGCAAAATACAATAGGATCCTGATTCAAACTGGACTTCTAGGCGCTACTGCAACTCCAGGAATACAATAAATCACTAACTTTAGCTTTTTACTTACAGCCACTTAAAGTAGGTGAAAGGCCTGATGACTTATTTCCCTGCTGTTAGCCATCCAGTCTCCAACCCAGATTAGATTTTATTCAGACAATGCTACTGTACTGCTCAGGCAGAGAAGCTGAGCTGCGATTAGATAAGAACCAAGTACAGGTGGTTTAACTTACCTTTGGGAAGTACACAACTCAGTGTGTACTTCCCCAAAAAAAAAGTTTGGCATTGTTTGTGAAGACAAATTTGTGGTGGTGGTGTACTATAGGGTAGTGTTTTTACCTCTGCAGATCTATCTCCTAGATAGCCAAGGAGAAATCAGAAAGAAGAACATAGGTCTGAGTGCCTAAAACAGATTATACGATGGAAGAAAATCTAGAAACTTTATACAAAAACTTTTAGATAGCCATGTTTACATTCCATGCTATCAAATCAGATTAACCAGCCAGAAAAATATATTGTTCAAAAAAACCCCACACAACACAACCCAGGGAAAAGAAGCCTTATGTTGAAATTCAGTGATTATTTCTAAAAGTCTGAACCATGCTGAGCAGAAAAGAGCAGCCACCACAAAAGCCAGATCATGGGAAGTGATTTAAAAATAAAATTGAAAATGTGTTTTTATTTTCAGTTCATGTGTTACCAGCCCCCTGCATCAAATAAAAATATGCATATATTTTCATTTAGCAGTCCAGACACCTACATTTTGAAAATAAGTCTTTTTACATTCAGAACTGAAGCATTTTTTCCTACCTTTATCTCAGTTCATAACTCCAGGCACATTTTTCTGAGGAGCTGACAACCTTACAAGGCCTTTAAACAAAGAATTACAGAAGTTCAACGTCCCATTACTTGAGATACTTGCTTCAAATAATTAAAAAGATAGTATCTGACTCAGAATAGTATGCATAATGTAAGTTTACACAGTTGAGACTAAGAAATGCAGAAATGAGTCTCAAAAATGCAGGAGGTCCAAGGTATTACAGTATTCTGATTTTCTCCTCCAACAAATCACAAAACATTGGGCTAGAAAAGGGAAGACAGGTGAGCAAGCAGGAGAACAAACTAGTAACAGATTTAGAGCTTTTCTCTTTGGACACCCACACACAGGCAGGGTGTTTATGTTATGCCCTAGAGATTAAAAACACTCAATTACCGCAGTCTGAAAACAGTACTCGAAATGGAAAGTCAGAAAAAAAACTCACAAACACAGGGCACTTGAAATTTAACTTTTATTTTTCTGTTGATAAAACCCAAAGATCCCTCACAGCAGCAACTGATGCAGAACTTATCTGCAGAAATGATACCTCCTCTTAATGTCTGCATACCCAAGTATGCCAAGTGTGTAGGGACTGCATATTAACACAGTACAGGCACTGTTCAGTAGTAACAGAGATAAAGTTTCTTGGCATATTTTAATCCATCCTTTCCTTGACATTATAGGGTTTTCATAGTATTAAAGATTAGTGTTAATGAGCTGTTTATCGGATTTTTTGTTGTCGCAACTTAAAAACTTTTAATTCTACAGTTAAAATTCATATGCCCAGATATACCCCCCAATATTGTTGTAGTTGACAAACTGTATCCAAATGCTACAATTCAGAATGAAAACACTACTGCATTCAGCAGCTCTAGCTGCATTAGAGTATTTCCTTAGAGTAACAAAACACCTCTTTGTTCAGCAAGACAAGGGATACAGGTTTTAAAACACACATTTCTATCTTGTATCCATACCATTCTTTAATATATATATTTATATATAGCTCTAAAACAAATCTCTACTATCTTACAGTTAAATTAAAAACACATCCACAATTGGTCTAACTAGTGATTTTGGTCTCAATACTTTAAACATTAGTTGTTCCATAAAAATATACAATTCAACAACATGGTTGTATCGGTACCATGAGACCTTTTGAAAGAGGCCTATGACAATCAACCATGCAATTCAGTGCTCAATGTCATCTATCTGATAAATATTTATACTGCATTTTCAAGCTATCTTTAAAGTCCAAATTTCTCTTTACAGGCTTACCATGCTTACAAACATGCAGAACACAATCCCATTTCTCACTTGCCTCTAGCAATCACGTTTGTTTTTTTTTCTTTTCCAGTAGGTCAACTGATAAAGCACAAACTTCATGCTGTCATTTTTAGGTCACTAATCTTTTCCTTTCTTTCTCATACTGAATTATTTCTCAATGGATCATACTGCTCCATGTGAAAAGACTAGGGATTAGCCAGAAAGTAAGAACTGCACTTTTCAGTTTAAGCCTCTAAGAATCAAATTACTAATAGTCAATCAGGATGCACTCATAGCTGCCATACAAGTGAAGACACTCAGTAGACAATCAAATTAATTCTATACATATACCAAAAGGTGATGCTTAAAAAAACCCCCCGCAATAAGCCAAAACCTAAACTACACAAATACAGCCTCAAACCTGGGAGATTCCAAGAAGTGAACCTCTGTCCGAAAAGTTTCTTCAAAGCAGCACAGAAAAACCATGCCACTATCAACTACACTTGAGATAAGACAAATCTCTTACACCTGGAGATTTCCTTATTCCCACCACAGCACCATTCCACATAAAGTTTTATAGCATTGGTGATGTAGTATTGCCATAGCACAAACAAGAACCCTCCAAGTTAGAAGCAGTCAGGAATAAAACCCCAGACAAGTTCACATGTCATGGTAACCTGGCATGTAAGACTCAGAACATTTTACTTTTATAAATGTAATAATCAATAATTTAGGTACTAACTATCCCAAGACCAGTACAGTCAGCCTGAGATAAGACTACAATAGCACATACTAAAAACCACAAGAGAGGTATGACAATTAAGATGAGTATTTCTTTTAAACAGCAGAAAGTCAGGGAAACATCTGGAATTCTTTTGCATTAACATATTTTCCATTTCTGAATATAAAAATACATCTAGAGAGTCTATCCAGAACTGCATACACAATTAAATTTTTCCCCGTACTGCTTTAAAATTAGTACAAAATAATATAAGTTACAGGAATGATTGTTGCAAATTTGTAAAAGTCAACTATTACAAAATCATTATATGAGAACACCAACTGTAAGTTATTTACAGGTGAGGTAATACAATTTCCATAGTAACGAATTACGATTTAGCAGAAGTGTAAAAATAATGTACTCACCAAAACATTACAAAATCTGGTATCATTATCAGCTACACAGTAGGTCATGATTAGGTTTTGTAGTTGATATACAACATATTCTTAAGAAAAGTGCCAAAATACTGCTACATAAGAATCTTTTTTTCTTTTTCTTTTTTTCAAAATCATTCAGAAAAAAAACCTGCAGATTCTATGCTACGTAATGGCAGAAGAAGCTGGGGAAGAAAGGGATGTCAAATATAGAAATATGTCATATTAAATGCTTTTGAAAAATCTGTAAAATCACTCTCATGCTTAAAGGTCTGACATGAAAGAGTCTTACTAAAAAAAAAAATCAATAGGAATATCAACATATATGTTTTTTTCAAGGTATCTCAAGCCATTTTTTAGAAGTACACATTCCTCTTAATCTGTGACATGCATGGAGACTGCAAACGTTTTTAAAATGGCTGAACTGCCAAGGGTGATTGTGATCTGTGGCACAAAGTCCTGCTGGATGTCAGTCACTGATGGACTCCAGGGGTCTGTGCTCAGGTCCAGATTGTTGAACATTTTCATCAGTAACATGGGTGATGGGACAGAGCCTGCTCTCAGTGAGCCATTTAGAGGAACCTCAGCAGGTGGACAAACAAGAACCTTGAAGTTCAGCAAGTGGAAGTGTAAAGTCCTACACCTGAGGAGGAAGAACCCCATGCACCAGTACAGGCTGGGGGGCTGGCCAGCTGCAAAGCAGACTTGCAGAGAACACTACCATGCTGACCCCAAGCCACTGATGCGCTCTTGCAGCAAAGCAACCTCCTGGTCTGCATTAGGAGAGCACTGCCAGAAAGTTGAGGGAGGTGGATCTTCCCTTCTGCTCAGCCCTGGTGGGACACAACTCAAGTGCTGGATACAGACATAAAAAAATGGGTCCAGTGAAGGGCAACAAAGGCCATCAAGTGATTTGAGCATCTGACAGACCAGGAGAGGCTGAGAATACTAGGATTGTCAAGCCTGGAGAAGAGAAGGCTCAGGGGTGATCTTACTAATGTGTGTAAATGCCTGATAGGAAGGAGTTAAAAACAAAACAAGAGCCATACTCTTCTCAGTAGCATCCAGTGACTGGACAAGAGACAATGGGCAGAAAGGAAATACAGGAAAATCCTTTTAAATAGAAGAATAGTGTGAGGGAGATCAAAACACTAGAACAGGTTGCCCAGAGATCTTATGTAGCAGCCATCCCTGGAAATCCTCAAAAACCCAGCCTGCCACAGTTCTGAGCAACCTGCTCTAGCTAATCTTCCTCTGAGTAGGGGGCTGGACTAGATGACCTCCAGGAGTCCCTCCAACCTCAATCATTCCAGGATTCAACGAAAAGAACAGTGTCTTCCATCACCCAGGCATTGGATCAACTGAGTCACAAAGAAAACTATAAAACGTAAGTGGAATATATTTTAGGTGATCACACCCAATGCTAATTTTGCTGCCTGCGTTTTGCCGACCTCATTTTTTCAAATCTTGACTCCATTTCTTCCAGGACCTTTGGTGTGTATCGCACAACTAACTTAACCTTTCCTTGAGCTGCCTTCAGCAGCTCAACTGCTTTCTCATGATGTTCACCTTCAACACTCTGCAAAGCATAAACATTAAGTATAACATTAGTAAAGACACAGAGAAAACTTTTTTTTTTTCACCTTTTGTACAACTTCTACATAATCAAATATTGAAGTAGCCTGATTTGAATGCTGCACAAGTACGTCACTCAGGTTCAGGATTTATTCTTCAGCAAATCAATAAGAGGTGATAATAAATGTACTAATTAGTATTAACAGAAGAGCAGTGCAGAACTTTTGGTGAGGTTTACGATGAACAATTAACTTCTCTATTTGCATACAGTAAGCAGTAATTATGAAAATACACTTAATCAACAGCTTCAGGAGGACACACTGAAAATTCAAGACTGTTGCTGTTCTTTTGGCATGCATTTTAAATTCAGCAGTCACCCTCAATTTGCCTAATAAGTTGCCACAGACAACTGCAAGATACCTGCCTTCTTGATGTTATCCTGTGTTATGACAAGGCAAACAAGTGCAGACTGGGCAATAAAGCAGCTAACGTGCAGTGTGTGTTGCTTATCTCCATGTTTCATGTCTCTCAGTAAATCCAAGGTAGTGAAGTTAATTTCCTCTCTATTGATTAAGAACAGCCTAACCCAACTCAGCAGGGAAAGAATAAAAATACTTCCTTAAAACAACACTCAGAATTGGTTAGGGTTATATTAAGATTCACCTCATTATAAACTTTAAGCAACAATTCTCAACAACTGCATCCAAATATACAATCCTGGACAGCATACATTTTATCAGCAACACTTATTTCTCCCATACTTATTAAACACAACAATGGGACTGCCCCAAGCCTACCTCCTACTGGTGCTATTAGAAGCTAGAAGGCAGGTGATGTACCTGTTGATTGGAGGGTTTCCCCGTTACTATAAAGTTACTTACAGAAAGAAAGACAACAGTTAAAAAAAAACCCAGGTTATTTCTCTTCTATCAGACTTAGACAACACATACATTGAATGTTTCCATTTTTGTCATTCAAGTGGACGGGCAGGCTGTTCTGTTTAAAACTGGTAACAAAAGGTTTGTGATGTTTAATTATACCAAAGCACCTACAATTCTGAAGTAAAATCAATCTCCCAGTGAGAGGCAAAAAATACTCCACCTTGTTTTAGGCTACATTCACTCCAGTCTTGGCAGTAGTACTTCTATTTTTTTAAAGAAGTATTGAAGCAAAAATTACAAGAAAATGCCTGTCGTATGAATTAAGATGACAGAATTCCATCTGCAAAAACTAAAAGGAAATTCTTCAGAGATGTTAGCATTCTCTGGGTATCAAGGGATACCCAGGAAGTTTCTATTCTTTTCATGTGTCAAAAAACCTCATTCAGGTTAAAAAGTGAAGGATTTAGTCTGATCCGCAGTCTTGAAATAAAATTGGGTTTGCAGATGTAGTAATGAAAACCCTAATTTTAAGCCAACATACAGCATCTCTCTAAGTAAAAGCAAAAGTTTGAGGGACACTTCATGCATTTAACTAGCAGCTGCCTTAACTCAAAGCCTGTCCATAGCCTTCTCTTTCCAGTCACCCTGTATATGGCTTTTTGTATTGTCCTTCTTCAGAAGATTAAAGATAAATACACACAACAGCCCTTTAGACATATACTCTCTTCAATATGCTAGAAGGCCTCTGTTTCTGAAGCTCAGTACACTTAAGTGGAAGAAAAAAAAACAAAAATCACACAACTGAAGATAGGACTACCTTGCAGTTCCATCTTATTACAGCAACATGCATTTTTATTGGCTTAGTGACAATCTGGTCAGTCTAGAGAAACGTAGCAGAATTTACTACTTACCTTAGTGCAGAAAACTATATTAAAATCTGCATCATGAAACTTGGATGAGAGGGAGCCACAATGGCTATTTCACTAAACAATACTTTGACTAGATTTATACAACCCCTCAGAACCTGAAGTGCTGACACAAACAGCACAGTTCCCAGCTGAAACAGACAACCAAAATATAATCCTGTAACTCTCAATACACACAACTTTATAGAGACCTAAGCAAGTTGCTCGTGCAAGGCCAAAAACAAGTTATTTTGCCAAGATTGAATAACGACCTCGAGCTTGTGCCAAGTATGTTCTCTGTGTGCCCCCAAGTGGAAGCAAGTAGTTACTGCTACATAAAGAGAAATTAATTCTTACCACTCCGTTTACAGAAAGCAGCTGGTCTCCACGCTTCAGGCCTCCATGTCTATCAGCTATACCTCCAGGGATAATTCGAGAGATATAGATTGGAGAATTTTGCTCTTTGCCTCCCATAATGTTGAATCCAAGACCTTCTTCGGTTTTGGGTAGTTCAACCACTCTGGGATGGGAATGACCTTCACTAGCAGCAAATGCAGCTACAGTGGCCTGCAAGAAACAAGATTATCCTATTAATAAGAAATTAAACAGACTCCTTAGCTAGACCCAGTGAACAGGCCGAAAAAGTATTTTTATCTCAAAGTACTTAAATATGAAGACAAATTTGATTACTTCCTTAGATATCAACACTAGCATGAAAAATTCAGAACTCCAAGTACAAAATTAAACCAGAAGAAACTTAAAAATAACAAGTCTTTTGTTACATCTTCTAATATCCTGTTAAGCTTATCCATTTTATCAGATAATATCCTTCTGAATTTTAAATAATCTTCTGCTTCTAAAGAATTAGATTACATTATAATTACACAAATTATAGTATGGCTTTTACCTTTGCTGTTGCATTAGCTCTAACTTCTGGGCTACTGCTGATATCCACAGTTTCATATACATGTTCATACACCTTTAGAGACAAAAAAGAGCAAGTATGGGGAAAACAGGTATTTTTCTGCTGAGAAACAAAAGCTACAACTTAAAAATATGTACATTAAAAAGTACACACCTCTAATAAGACATCACTCTTGATTGACTACAAGGTGTCAGGTGAAAATCTACCATATTGTAAAGAAACAACTCCCTCAGACTCTTTATGGCTCAGTTAATTCATGCATATCTAGATTTCTAACCGAATCTTCACTCCTTCAGACCTCACCATTATTCAGAAACCCTTATGGCTGGTCTACCACACCTGACTGGAGACATGGATTATGACCTTCTCTTGCTTGATTCAAGCTGGAATTCTTCAGTAAGGATGCATGCATTAAAAGGACAGCTCTTCAAAGCTCTCCTGACAACTCAGCACTTCCCCCAGGACCCCGTATTTTCCTTCAACTGATGCAACTGACTATCTTAAGAAAAAAACTGCATCAAAAAAACAGAAGCAATAAGAATGCAAATGTTAAGGAGGTGCTTCACAGGTACCTGTAAATCATTTAGACTTGCTAAGCAATAAACACAGTCTTTGACAGGATAAAAACATTGAGATGACCCCTGTGTCTACAAACAGACCTTTTAAATCATTCCAGGTGTTAGGATCAGTGGTAGCAACAACAGCAATAGCAAGGCATAGTCAATCACCTAAAAGTCTCTGAAATACTATCTGGAATGAAAATGAGGTGGTGCCAGGCTCCACCCAAAGGTGATGCACATGGTGACATGGATTAGGCTTAAAAGAAACAGGTAATTAATGCTCTGTACATTCTTACATTCCAAGAGGGTAAACAGCCTGGCAGCTGCCACTAACTGATGAGCCATTATCTCACACAACTATGCTCTGACAAATGATCATCTTTCCAACTTTTAAAAATAAGTCTTAGTCTATTAAGCTCTGTAATTCAAATTCAGCTTTTAAAAAGAATAAAATCAGATTGCTGTATTTAATACAAAAAAATAAAATGTCACAGTTTTTTTACTCAAGGTAGCTGCTGACATCACGTTTACTTACCTCCCTTACAGCATTACAGAATTCACTTTGAAGGACCCTCTGCAAAGCCTGTAGCTTTTGTGGTGGCACTTCTCCACTTCTCTGTAGTTTTTCCAGCAACTCAATTGCTCTGCAGATGTCTACAGAAAAATAAAGAGGAGTGCTTGAGGAAGTTCAAGTTTGTTTTGTTGTTGTTGCTTTTTGGGGTTGGGTTAGGCTTTTTATTTTGTTTTAAATTAAGTTAATGGAACAGTCACTGTATGTGTGTGCACTTGTGTATGCCCTAAAACTATGTATTAGTTTCAGTTCTCCTCGAAAACTATGTATCTATAAAATGTTACAATAAACCATCATATTTTCCCCCTGTTTTTAAGTCAACAGCAGCAATCCAACCCTGTAACATATGTGAAAGTTTCACTGCCATAGGTATACTTTAAAGACAATTTGTTTTTTCCTTGAAGTTTAAATCAGGCAGAAGTACTTCATTGATATATACACTATCAACATTTAATATCCATCTCTTCATCATTTATCTACTGCACAGGTAACATTTTGTTAAAACCACCTAGAATAATGTCAATCATGCTATCATTCCTTTTATATTCAAAAACCTAGTTCAATGGTACATGTGATGCTTCCCGTACAACAGGGCAGAGAACTATTTGGGCTATTTTCTTCCCCAAAGTACTCAGAAAAATAAACAAGTTCCCTTTTGATATTCAGCTGAGAAAGGCTCTCTCTGTAGTCTAGAATTCTTACCCCCAAAACTCTGTTCCACTTCCTAGAAATTTGTTCCTAAGAATTCATAACTGCAGATGCTGTTTTGTGAAACTTTGAAGAATTTAGTCCCAGACCAGTACAACTAAAGACTGCATCAAATGTGACATCAAAGGCTGTGTGATGTGCTCCTGGCAGCTCGACAAGAGCAGAGCACATTAGTATCTTTCACTTGTACTTCCAAAGTGTTACATTAGTTATGATTCTGAATCACGCAAATCCTTGAATAGAAGCAGAACAGTCTCTCAGAAAAGCAGATAGAAAGAACTACCTTCATTAACAAAAAGGCAAAGCAGCAGTGATTAATCTGCTATAGAAATAAGGCACAGATTATTTTAGAAAAGGATGAGGTCTGGGACACTGCTATATCCCAAGCACATTACTTCCTTTTTTCAGTAATTAACCTTTAGGCAATCATCTGGCATCACGTCAGCACAGAAGATACGAAACAGCCACAAACTTCTCAGAGAGGCCAAGTGTAAGAAGAGAGAATTAATGTGAAAAAGGATGAAAAAGCAGTGGGGAACATGTTCTGAAGTAAAGGTGAAATGCACAGGCAAGAGACAACACTTGGTTACGCTCCCTCCACTTCTGTAAATTATCAGTCAGACACATCTCACCAACTACTACGCTGAGATCAGGTGGTGCAGTGAATTAAAGGTACAACTTAACCTCACAGTCTGCTCATCCACCACCACAGCTTAAGCTTTGTCTAGTGGACTGGAAACAAACCCTTCAGGGAAGAACATCCCAGTGTTATCACTACAGCCACAAGACACATTTTTGCAGATGAAAGTTAAGGTTCCCACATGCCATGAGAACTCGGCATTTTTAGGCAAGCACTTTCAAGCTTTAAAAGCATCAGGTATCTAAAGCAAAGCAATATAAAAACCTGAATGTTAGCCATCACTAATCCCAAGTCTATGGAGAACTCATTTCACACAAGCACAGATATTTGCTATTTGTACAACAGTTATAAAATGAAAAAGTAATTCTGAAGCTGTTGATTTCCTAACACACATTTTTGTAATTTAAGAAAAAATATTTGCCAAAATTGAAGACATTCCAGATGTGATTGCTTATTAATCTCTTTATGTTATGAACCCACCAACATTCTTTGTAATGATTGTGTTCAGCAACAGCAGTACAAATGATCATAACTCCATGAAGTCTCACACTGAATAGCTGGAAGTAGAATGATCAGCAAATGGCAATAGCAGCACTTCCAACCCTGCAACACTCCATATATTCATGAAAAAAGTCCAGTGAGTATGCAAATTACAATCCAGCTATCATTTCAATCCTTGCAGATGTTTGCAGACGAATGACTACTTCATGCACATGCAGATTACAGCTCTATGCAGCCATTCTCAAGTCTGGTCTATGAACCATGTTAAGCTTTGAGGTGCATGAACTTGTTATCTAACAGCTTGGTTAGGATACTGCAATTTTTAAGGGTGACAGCAATCTACTGATCCCCAGAGTAACTGCAAAAATCAAGACTCCAGAACTCCACTTGCTAATTCTTCCTCTTTTTTGACTTCCATGTTTCATCAATAAACTGGATATATTCTGTACCTGGATGTCCCAAGAGCCAAAATGTTTAACTACATAGCATTTTATGCCCTAAGGTAGAATTAGCTTGTTTGGGAGCCAGCTGTGTCTTTCATAAAGCATAAACTAAGAGCACAGAATCAGCTTGTCCAAAAGTAACTGGGATACACTGAACTGGACTCCTTTCAGATGAAACTAAAGTGGAAGATGCACTATGATAAAAAAGGGCTTTCAGATCAAAGGACCTACTGCTGTAAAGTAAAAACCTAAAGTAGACAAACAGCATGAAAGTTGGGTCCTCAGCACTCCACAGATCTGCACTTCTAGCTCAGGTAGATAAAGGCAATGGATCCCACTACCAGGATGCTTTTTCCCTAAAAGTTTTTAACTCCCTAAAACAGCAGTTCTGTTCTACCCTGTTGACAGGACATTCCATCAGTCTGAAAGTGAAGTGAGCATTACTTTCTAATACCACACTGCATCAGGCACTATTAGTTAGAAGCTGAAGATAGAATCTCTCCCAGCAACACTGCTCTGCAAAGGAACAAGTTTGGCTGGGAACAGGTGGCAGAACACACCTACTTACCACTGTGCCTGGAGAAGATTGCTGTCTGCTCTGCTGATGTAGTTTGCTTCCTCTCCTGTACTGCTCAGGGTATGATGAGCTGAAAGCTGCCTTCCTTGCAATATTAACACTATAGTTTGGCCAACTGTTCAGAACCAGAGACTGAAATGAATACTAATTGCTTCCATGATGGATATTTCACCAAGGAACAATGCAGAAATAACTTCAGAGGTAAGTGATTAAAAAAACATTAAACTCATTGTTAAATGGAATCCAGACATAATTAAAAAATCTTTTAAACTTCTCATTCATTTGCCTGTTCTTCACAAAATGTTTTTTGTGATCACAGGATACTAGGTTGAAGCTCTAGGAAAAAAAGATACATTTAAACTAAAACTGGGGAAAAAAAGCCAGCAATATGTCACTGCACCAAGCATATATGTGAACAAAACACAGCAAGAGAAAAAATGCAGCAGCCTCATACATAACTCCTGAGGTGCATGCAAAGTTATCACACATCACCACCAAACCATAAGAATAACTTTGAAGCATTAAATGTTTTTCCATCCCTGCACTCCAGTGAACTTGGGTGGTGCTTTTTGCAGTACAGCTAAGAAAAGAGAACAGACGGGGAGAATTTTCAATTACCCTGATGGTAAGCATTTGGCAACCATTTAAATCAGCTAATTTTTTACACTGTTCTCTCTTTTCTTGTGCTATATGCCAACATTACTGATGTTCACTTTAAAGCTGATGATTCATCACCGGGTTATCTGCAGTCAACCCCATCCAACTAACACAGGTTATTTCTGTAAATAAAGCTCTTACTTGTGTAGGCCCATTATACTGTGCTCCCTTTTTCTTAAAAAGACCAATATGCCAGAAGACTAAATAGCTCCTTTGTTCCGTTGATCCCTAAGTAACTCTGCAGATTTGTTTGTTTTCATGGATAGAGCATAGTGGCAGGGTAATGAGGTGGAGGAGGATGCTGCCCGAGGTTTAACCCAGCAGACCTACCAAGAGCAACTAATCCACTGCCAAAGCAGCTGCCCTAATTATCAGGCTCTGGAGCAGGGAGGGTAGACAGGCTGCGGAGCAAAGTTCTTACATAAGTCACTATTTACAGGCCCTCTCTCACACATCACAAGCACTTCACTTGTGGAATGGGAAAGAGGGTTAAGGCAAATTGTAAAACTGAATTCCAAGTAGGTAACACGTGGTAGTACCAACCACAAGCAAGTATGTTACATTCACAAAAAAAACAACAGCTAACAGCAAGAGAAAAGATGGAAACGGCCAGTTCACCCCATCACACACACTCCACTTTACCTTCCTTCTCAAGAATAGGATATCTTATTCTCAGTATTATTTTCCCATTTAAATTCCATTTTGTCATCCCTATTCTCCGAAATACACACTAATAAACCAATCACTTATCTTGTTAAAAACCAATCATATCTATTCTTAACACAAGCATGTGCTCACTGAGCTCCTGTGGACCTCACACAGTTCTGAAGAACCACCACGAAAGAAATTTGTCATAAAAAATCCCGAGATAAAAGACACAAAAATACTACAGAAACAACACAGATTTTGTAATCTGTTTCCCTAGTAATTCTAGTTCCACACTGCACACTACTAACAACACAAATTAAGATTATGAACTGGAAAATCAGGATGAAAAGATACACGTGAAGGGGTAGCAGGGCTGAGCAAGTGCAGGGGGGCTCCTGCATGTCTCAGCTGTCTTCTACGAAAACAAGTACGTTATCACTGCCAAGACACCACCTAACTTAAAGCTAAGAATTCAGCTTTATTCAAGAGTAAGTTTTCCCAAGACAGGAACATGAAACCTGGAGTCAGGCTGAGCCAAGAGCTGGCAGAAGTGCGAGGGCACAGCAGAGACATCCACAGCAGGTCCGGGGCGACTGCATCCATGGAAACCCGGCCACAAACCGACACGCGTGACAAACCTTCGGGGCTTGTTTAAACAACAGCCCGAGAAGCAAATCCCGCCACCGCACCCCAACAAACACCCCGCGCCGAGGGGAAGG
>NW_009954406.1:627314-684082 GCF_000747805.2 Chaetura pelagica
GAGGCCCCGCGGACAGAGGTGGGCACTGCCGGGCCCCCCGGCAGGGTGGCGGGGCCTGGTGTCTCTGGGCTCTCCCTGCGCTTCCCAGTTGGCCGCCAAAACTGTGTCGAGTTCACTACAAAACGCCATCTCCGTTCCCTTCCCCCCCAGCGCCACTGACTGCTCTTTGCAGGCTCACAACGCCGCGCAGGGTGTCTCTTTCCACGCAGCTGGAGGTGGAATGTATCCAAGCACTGTTCTGGCTGTGGGGAACAGTGGAGCAGCTGCCCGGGGAAGCGGGGATGTGTCAAAGACATGGAGATGTGGGCCTTGGAGACCTGGCTTAGTGCTGGGCCTGCTAGGTTAACGGTTGGTTAACTTGGATCACCAAGTCAATCACAAGGTTGGATCACAAGTCTGTAACCCTATAAATGCAAAGCTTTCTTGGCATCAATTTGATCCATGTGTGGGGTAATGTGTTACATTTACCTTTTGTATTAAATCTATGTAAGTACACAAACCCTAAGGCTTTTACTGGAAAAGAACAGGAGACTGCTTCAGGACAAAATTTTTAATTTACTTAAGAGTATAATGCTTCATGTTCAGCTTCGATTTTTGTCTGTGTTTTGTATTTTTTTACTTTGAAAGAGACTGGTTCTCAATGGGTCTCAGTGTCAGCTCATGTGACAGTGATGTACTCCCTCCTATCTGTGATTAATTTTCATGCCAGCTCCTCTCAGTTTGAAGGATGTGACGTATGATTTTCAATGAAAAGGTCATATGAATGGAATTTTGCAGGTGAACATAATTAAATCCTCACAGACTAGTTTCCACTGAGAAAAAGTGGTTTAGCAGCTGGAGCTGTAGAACGTTTCTGGAATAAAATCCAGATGTTTTTATCAGAGTGGTGCAGGAGCTACCATTCTCTTACAAGTAATTGAGATTTGAAATAGCCTGCTCTGACTTTGAACAGATGAACCTACGGAGAAAAATGAGTCTTCAGCAATATTTCATAAATCTTAATATTTTTCTGAAAGACATGATAACTTACATGTTTAAGCATATCTTTAAAGTAGCTTTATTGACTTCAGTAAAGACCAAAGATTCAGAAGTTAAAGAAGCTTTTTTAGCTTTCCTGTAAACCGATTGACCTGGACAATGATGCTATGAGAATAACAAAAATCTGAAATACAAATTTTAATCTGTGAAGAATGCTGATAACGTACTAGTTATTTGGGGGTGTTTTGTTCTTTGTTTCTGAAAGGGAACTTAGTTTCTGTGATTGTCTTACTGGAGAAAGCCAGGTCTTTTCACACCCAAAGTTCTATGGGTAGCAGGAAAACTAGCAGGGTTATACTCTTCCAATGGAAAAGAAGCAGTTGAAGTGACCATTTACTCTGTTGTTTGCTTTTTTTGCAACAACGATGGAGCTCAACCAGCTGAAAAATATCTGAGAGAAAGAAAACTTTGGTATGAAATTTGACATTGCCATTTGGTTTAATAAAGGTTGGCACATACACCTCTTCTGTGTCCTCCAGGGGAACCAAGGAATGACAGGCTTCATATTCCAGAGGGAAAGGAAGTTGAATGCCAGTGCAGGACCACAAAGGAGGGAAGGAAAAGAAGGCTACAGATTATACAGAAAAAGAAAAAAAATTGCATACCTATTTGCTTTTTCTTTTGTGAGCTGAAATTTAAGTGCACTGCTGTATTTTTGCAGGACTGCCAGATTTTTGCAGTGGTGTCTTAAGTTACAAAGCCAGGCATTGCTATGGCAGATGTATTTTAGTGCATTTTTTTTTTGTCTTCAAAAATAAAAAAATGTATTTGCGTTAAAGAAATAGTTAAGTCACTGTGTAAGCCCAAAGTCTAATCCTGCTGCACTAGAAGGGAATGAACTACGGAATCTATCAGATGGTATATTTTTCTCAAGGAAAATTCAAAGCCTAGATGGATACTGACAGATTCAGGGTTATCATGACAAATTGTGCTATCCTAGTTGGGAAATCCCTATACTGGTAAGCCTCTGGAAGAAAATCAGGTCCCAAAAGCAATTCCAAAAGAATGGATAGGTCTCCTCCTGAACGACCAGTTAAATGTGTTTGCACAGTAGTGGCTGGGAAGCATGAAAGATCTAAGCATTAAAATATTTTGCTAACTATAATGAAATTCCCAGTTTAGACCCATTTGCCTGTGTCCCTGAAGCTTCTGACATTTTTACTAGCATTACTTATATATTCACTGATTAATGAGCCTAGGTGTTAGCAGCTGCACTTTAATGCCACATGAAATATTGGTGCTGTGTGCGGTAGTATATGTCAGTAGGACCTCTGGGAGCAAGCATATCCTGCAGGTTTTTGTGTGTGTGGTGACACTGAAGTTATTGTTGAAGGATTATCAATAATCAAGTTACAAAGCTTGTCTTCATTGGAAAACAGGTGTATTACCACTTCCAAGAGAAAATTTAATTCAGTCTCTAGTGTAAGCCAATTTAAAATGAAAGCACAGTTTCTTTTAAGTCTTAGTATGTAAGAAGTTAATACATAACTAAGTAAGAGGATGAGTTTCTTTATAAAGTAGTTAGTAAGGTCTTAATATTTTTATGATAGTTTTTAACAGGCAAGCAAACATGGGACTCTTACTCTAGACATTAGACACAGGTGAAAGGAATGCAAAAATGACAGGAAATATTCTATGATTAGCTAGAAAAATGCAGGAAGAAGAGTGGATTAGGAAACCTTGTTCATTTTCCTTCAGGGTTCTGCTTGGATGCAAGGTTTGGGTTCAAGCTCCACATGAGAAAGAGACATAGTTTATAATTGTGCAAACAGTCATTCTCACCAACCTCCTCACCTTGACTTTTTTTTTTTTTTTTTTTTAACAAGAGTAGCTTGAGTTGGTTTAGCTTAAATACTTTGTTACTGGATGTGCTAAACCCAAAAAGCCATGAGAAAGATAAGAAAATTCACATGGATTGTAGTTAGCTTTGTCTCTACGATTTTATCACGTCTGGTCTTGTGTTAACAGGACCAGCCACAGTGGTCTTGGAGAGTGGTCTTGTAGCTAGGTAGTATTTTCCTTCACATCCAGCTGACATGAATTTAATCATTAGGGGTACTATAAGATTGTTTAGAAACTACAGAAAATGTTGGAACACATTTTTCTACAGTTTCAGCATCCCAATAACATCTTTCAAAGTCTAACAGTGCTAGTCTGTGCATCATTTTAGTGCACACATAGTACAAATCACACAGAAAACATTTTTTTTAAAGTTTTTTCCTATGCATATGGTCAACAATGATCTCAAAGTGCTTTTAACATTATTAGGCAAATGTTAAGTCAAAACTGTAAGGAATTTTCAATAATTACCTAGCTAATTGCTGTAGCCTGCTACAGCTACTGCTGTAGCCTGTGTGTGTGTCCAGTTACCTTTAAGGTGGAAATTGTAATCATATAACACTGTACACCAATGTGGAAAAAAAAATGGCCTGAAAGGGGTATCAGGACACAATATATGCTTATACAAATTAAAGAGTAATCTCTGCTGTCCACAAAAAAACAGTGTCTGCCTTGGAAGCCTGAAAAGCCAAATTAACCATGATAGGACTTTTATTTATGATTCAGGGCACAGAAAAGAGTGCAAATTCAATTTTTAGGTTATTAAGACATCCCTCTGCCTCAGGACTACCACACTGATAGAATTTTATTGCTTTAATACTGCTGAATGTAGTAACTTTTAATCTTTGACAGTTGCATTAGTATTTGCAATTTCAGCAATACTTTGATTCATTGGCCTAGTCCAGAGTGAGTTTCATGGTCTGCCACACACTGTGATTGATCTCTGTTGTCCCTGTCCAAGTCCAGGCTTTTATACCTATTGAAGAACTTGGTACCTTTTTGGTCGTGCACCTACTGCTAATTTCTTTCTGTCTTCATACGACAGAAGAGGTTTTTTTTGCTTTGTTACATGTTACATAATATACATTTTGATTAATCTCTCGCAAACTGCTTAACATGTAGAAAGAGTCCAGTATTCTGGTATGTGCCACCTCATGTCCATGCCAGTTATTTTTTCCATCTGAAGTGTGGCTATGTGAGTTGCCTTTGAAATTTTCCAGTCATTCCCAGTGCACGAGGGAGCAGACACATGGAAAGCTTTGCCTGTTACTCAGTATCCTTGAAATGTTGTCATTATCATCCCCCCCTGGGCCTTTTCTATAGATGAAAATGCTGTTTACTAATGACAAGGCTGGCAGAGGAAGCCAAGTCAAACTGAAAAGTCAATGATGCATCTAAATGCTAATTACAAAATTACAATTAATACTCAGAAAGAATTAAATGCATCCACTTTTTTTTTTTTACTACCCCCCCCCAGTGGAAAATACTTGATTGTGCAAATGCTCCTTTTTAATAAAATGTACATGTATATGTACAAATATCCATGAAAGGCCTCATGGCACAGACTCACCTTCCTGTATGATGTAGTAAACATACATCATACATACATACAAATGTACAGCTCTGCAGGAATCCCTTCACCATTACCTTTTGAAGAACAGCAAACTTCTGTTTACAAAACAGAACAGCATTATATATTAATATTATTGCATATCAGTAGTATTATTATATAATAGAGTATACTGTACAGAAGCAAAACCTCCTTTGATAGAATTTACCACTTCTCACGTGCAAGTGGTTGTAATACCAGGAATGAAGCTGGCACAGTTCTCAGTTTTAAGCACATTTTCCTTGTTGCACAATTGAAATTGTTCAGGGAATGAAATTGTGTTAATTGGGGAATATCAGAAGAAACATGGAATGTTTAATTTCACCTTGAATGGGACAGGAATGGTTTTGAAAAGGCTGCTATTAATCTGTACAGTTGCAGATATGAGTTAAGACTGCATTAGCTACATTTCCCTGCCTTTCAAGTGCTTTGCTTTATGTCCTGTTAAAACAGCTTATATGACCAAGTGGTGGGCAAACAGATGGCAACACTGATAACATCTCATTTTACTTTATGAAAACTTACTTGAACTCTTAAAGGTTTAAGTTTATTTTAAAGAAGAACAAGTGTTGAACTAAAGCCACCCAACAAAGATTTGGCAGAACAACCTCTTGGTAGAAGAATATAAACATGCTGAGTCTACCCCTTCTGTGTTCATCACTGGAAGCAACATGTGGCCTCAGCTCCTGGGAAGGGTGGTCAAAAGAAGAAACTCTGCAGCATGCTCTTCCCACTTTAACTTGGCACTGTTCTGAGTAGGAAAGGAAGAGAAGTCACAAATTCAGTGCATGTCCTGCACAAATACAGGTGTGAATTAGCACTGAGTTCCAAAGATCAGCTGTCATTGAATTTAGACTGCACTATAAGGGAGTAGTTTGTAAGGAGAGAATGTTTCCCCCTAAATTATAATATTAATATCCACAAAGCCTTTCATAAAGAGACTGAAGGAAGCTTTCCAGAACTTGACTACCACACACACAAAATAATGCTTACAAAAATAATGGTAAGGAAATATTTTTACTATGTATTAGGCGACCGCTGGCTCTATGAAATGGTTCCAGTGTTTCATAACACAGGGTAGAGTTTATGTTAGCCAGATTAATATAATCTTTCTACAGTATGTATGAGAGATTTTCCTCTTTACAGAAGAAAACTCATCAGTGGTATATGAAATCATACATTGCATGTCTTCATCAGACAACACAAAGTTTGCTGTTACACATCTTTTGAGAATAGCTATCCTGAGCAGATGGACTGTTATGACCAGTAAGGGTCACAGAACAGAATAAGCATCTGTGCAGTTCAGGACCTTGTGAGGGTTTGGACAAGAATTTAATTTCACCTTTTGGCTTTTTTCCCTGCACTGTGATAATTTCTCTACTGTCTCAGGCTGCATTTGAGTCTTTCACAGACTCCAGTGTTACTTGGCTAGTCCTTATATTTTAGTCTTTCGCAGACTCCAGTGTTCCTTGGCCAGTCCTTCTGCAATGAACCATTTCTCTGTTTACCTTTGGATGAGCTATCTCAGAAGAAATCTCACTGGGATTGGAAGAGCCTTGAGAAAGCACTGGTTTGACTCCTAAAATCTGAAATTGTTCTGTTTAAGCTCTGCTTAAGTCATTAAATGTGTCCCATTGACCTAAGTGGGAGTTGGACTAAACCCCAGAAGACTATTCAAGTTCAGTAAGGTAGTTCTTGCTCTCCTTTGGTGCAAGTCAGAAAATATGAATACAATTAAGGTACAGATTTAGGATTGAAGCGCAGATGGACTTGGCTGCATGATGGTAACACATTTCTGGCTTTGCAAAGAGACTTTTTTTTTCTCTCTCTCCAGTGTTTTTAGCAAAAAGTGAGTAGTAAATACTATTTCCCAAAGGTCTGATTGGAGCAAAATGGACACAAACTGCTAAGATAAAAATAAAGTGAAATTACTGTCAAACTGTTTATTCTTACAAAAAATCCATCCACCGTTAAGGGTCCCCAGCAGATTCTCCATCTCCACATAATGAGGTCCTCTTTTTTTCAAAGACATTGACTGGTTTTTTAGTAATGACACAGAAGTTCGATGAGCTCTGGATGTTTTCTATTGCACATCACTGCACATTGAGAATGGAGAAAAGCATTTAAAGGGTATATGCAAAATTTCCTTTTTGAATATTTCAATAATTAAAAAATTCACATGATCTTTCTGTAGACTTGTGTAGAGCCAGATCTCTTGCTGATGCAGATAACCCTGTTCTCTCTGGAGTCTCTTGCTCACTGGTATCTTAATAGCTGCAATGACAATACAGGCAGGGTTTGGTCCATACAGTCTCAGGAGGTTTGCTGTTAATTGCAGAGCTGGACCTCTGAACAGCTAACAAGTGGGTGAGCTGCCTCTGTGTGTGTACAGTGCTCTGTATACCATTAATATATTTTCTCCACATCAATAAGGATTTTCAGAAACTACTTGCCATATATTGAAGAACACAAAGTGATTGTTTCCCAAAACGGAGTCTGTAGCTAGACCTTTCTCTCCTCATCAGAAATGCCAACATGATAGTGCTAGAGCTTGATGGATTTTGTTTTGTTAAAATACCTGATCTTGTCATCTTTACAAAGCCAGAGATTTGATTAATACTAAATAGACTATGTTAGTGGTCTCTAATTGGTACAGCCAATACATGGGTAATACAATTTCCTTCCATACTGTTTTATCACATTACTCTGCTTTTTAATCTTGCAAATATTCTCAAGAGGAATTACTCACATGCATAAAATAACCTTATATTCTTTAATGTTTGCAGGCTTGGGCCCCAGGTTACAATATAATTTATATTAAAATGGTTTCCGAGTGTAAAAGGATGCTAATTATTCCATATTCTGCATTTAGGATTATATTTTGAAGGGCAAACTATGCCTAATTGTCTGATTTTATCTTTTCCTGTTTCCTTCTGGTCTGTTTTGTAGTTACACATATGGGGTGCATGATGCACATGGGAAATATTTGGTAGTTTGGCGTGACGAGTGTTCTCTGTGCTCAAAGAATAAAGGATTACAACTTATTTGATATTTAAAATTGTCTTTTTTTTTTTTTTGCCAAAAAATTGAAGAAGCAATTGGGTTCATAATAGAATTTGTCAAGCTGTATGTTGGTGATCAGTACAGGATGAAATATGAAACACATTTATTTATTTATTTGCCTTTAACTATTTTAGAAACATGGGGATTTAGTTTTCTTAAAGTGTGCTTCCTTGTATTTACTTTTCAGCCAAAGGACTGAAATTAAATTTGTGTAGGAAGCCAATAAATGGGGTTTATGAGTGCATGCAACTGCTCCTTATTTTCAGCCTATTACAAAATTAATTTCCCTGGCAGTTTGTAAATTTGTGAAATTTAGAACTTCAGGTAATACCAAAAGCAAATAAATGATGGAAGAACTTAAGTCCAGCTGCAAGACAGTGAGATTTGGCAACTTAGGCAGTTCTGAAACATTTTCATATGGGTTTATGTAAATACTTAAATCAGAGCAGCTCGTTAGTGTTTACAGATGGGGATTGTGTTCCCTAGGTCTGTTCTGTGGTTTCAGTGATGCACACCCCATAGGTTTTAGCCTTACAATTCAGTGAAAATATTTCTGCATTGTCTCTGGCCTGCTGAGGAACACCTATGTGAAGAGTCCAGGCATCAAAAAGCTTCAAAATCAGATGCTAATACCAGAAGTTGAGATACAAGTTTCTGTAACAGCAAAAGGAAAACGGATTTTTCCAACCTTTTTTTTTAAAAAATACTATTTTATTTTTTAAAAAAATACTATTTATATTTTTTTAAAAAAAACCCCTATTTTTAAAAAAAATAAAATGAGACCTCTACTGTCTCTTGGATTTTTCCAACATTTTTTTTTTTTTTAAATACTATTTTATTTTTTTAAAAAATACTATTTATATTTTTTTTTTAAAAAAACCTATTTTTAAAAAAAAATAAAATGAGACCTCTACTGTCTCTTGCTCTTGTCAAAACATGTTTAAAGAAGTGATTTGTAACAGATGGGAAGAAAGACTCCTCGGATTATTAGGTGAAAGGAGAGCCTAACTGACAAGAAGGGGTGAGGAGAGGATTGCTTTCTTTGAGTATATTGGGGAATCTATATGTTGGGGACTGAGGGAGGACAACAGGTGTATGACAACAAACAAGCTCCTGCCATTCATGAAACCTGATTCTGAAAAAGCTTTGCAATGAAACAGGCAAATCTTGCCCAAAACTTGCCTTTGGAAGGAAGATCAGTTCATTGTTCAAAGGGGTTGTGATGTGGTTCCTGAAATAGCAGGAGAAGGGATTTCCTGCAAGACCACTGTGCTTTTTGAGGCAGCTGGATTCTGCGTTATTTTCTGCCTCTGTTTAGCCCCTGTATGTAGCTCAGTAGGACAGCTGGGCTCTCCAGATGGCACTGTCACTGGCAAGGGACAGTCTTTGCCTTGCCTATCTGCAGAGCAGAAAGCATCAGTAATGGCAAACCACATTTGCCTTCCTTCTTCACCTTAAGCTCAATTCTGGCAAATCCAATTCCATTTATCACACTCTCCGTTCCTCTGCAGGATGATTTTGTGCGCATCTCCAGCTGGTGCTAAATGTGACTCAGAAGACAAACCTCTCCCATGATAAAGCAGAGGTGTGATTGCAACTCTGTCTAAGGACTTTCCTTAGCCCTGTCAAACTTCTGAAACAAAGCTTGTCATGAGCTAACCTTTTGGCTTCTCACCCTCCTGACAAAAAGTCCTGGGACTCATCCTTCCAAGGCTCATAAACACTAGCCTTAGTTTTACTCATGGTTTCCTTTTCTTCTTGCAGGATGGTAGATAAAATAGTTGGTCTCTTCAGAAGACCTAAGTCCATGTTCTGCCTTATACTTTTTACTCTGAGCTGAACACACCTTTTTAAGATACATAAGGCTCCAACAGGTAGACCCCAGGATTGGTGTCTGTATTTTATCTCTACTTTTTATGATTTTAGAACCTCTCATACTGTCATAACAACATTCAGTCCCAATGTTCTCAAGCATGTTTCCATCACTTCCCCTGAGAAGCTGCTCTAGAAGCTTTCCAGCAACCAAGATGCAAATAATTCAGCTTTGATCCATTAAATATGGCAGCACAGGAATGGAAATACTCATTGAGGCAGAGATGCCTGCAAGGGAATGGATACAGGGTCATTCAGTCTTACCCTTTTCATCAAATAGTAAAGAGTATACACCCTCTTTGTTGTACAGTTACCTCATTCTGGCTGTAACACTCCACAGAGTACAATGGAATTGCCTATGGCAAATTAGATGGCTATTTAAATAGTCTGACAATGTTATTTCTCCATGTAGTCTCATCAATAGAAACCAATATGATATAAATACCCTTTTTAAAGTAGTCTTTCATCTCTCTTACTTTAAAGGTGATCTTGAAATGTAAGACTACACTAAAATTAATGGGTTTGTATTTTTCAGAAAGATGTATTTGGTTTTATGTTTCAAATGTCATGTCTGTTTCTGGCTTATGCAATTAGAAAGTCAACTGAAAATATCTAAAATTTCTTTGTACGCTGAGTGTATACACTTACAAGTCAGGAGGCAAGTAACAGTGAACTGCTTTTATTTAAAAACACAAAGGAATATAAAAATGGAGAAAAATCAGCAGATGAATTGATCTGGCACATTGAACAGGTCTCAGACCTGAAGACATCTCTAAGATTGTGTTAGCAAATACACTTCTAGAAACCCTGGATTTACACAGAGAAACTCCAGGCTTTACCCCCTTTACTTAGGTGCTGTGAGTGTTATGATGACAGATCTGTGGCCCCTCATAAATGAAATAAAAGAAAATAAAATATAGAAAAGACAAAATAAAAAAACATACCACTCAAACCATCTCAACTATGTAGGGTGGGCTGTAGGTAGCTTTCATCTTCATCCCGTGCTCTTAGTAATTTATGGTGGTTCAAAAGGACTACAGCCAGCTCCCATCCTCTGGAGTGCAAAACACCACCTCTTCACTCCCTGCCATTTCTGTTTAGCAAGAATTACAGGATTTTGCACTGAGCCACACAAGAAAAACAGAGAACACTAAACTTTTAAGGCCAGCTAAGCCTGTCCAGTTCAGTTAAAAACAACTGCACAGCTAAAAGAACTGCATCATTAAAGAGAACACATGCAATTAAAGGACAGCATAGAATTCGGATCACAAGGGATTTTTTTAAATTACAACATTCAGCTGGAGACAAGATATATCTAGACTCATTCAGTTTGTCTTGTTTCATAATACAACCTGGTCACAACCTGGCCAATGAGCCATCCTGCCAAATTGGCAAGAAACTGTGAATTCAGACACATGTATCCATTGAGTTTTCCTCTGTTTTCTAGGTGTGAATCTCATAAAGACAAAAGCTTGCTTCCTATTTATGTTTTGCTTGTCAGAAGGAGTACTCATGTGCATTAACAGCACAAGGTGGATGATGGATAGATCTGAAAGGAGTAAGTGTCCATCAGTGGCTGGGTTTACCAACCCTCTGGCATGTGGTAAGGCAGTGTGGAGCCTGACTCAGCCCCAAAATACCCAGGGATAGACTTTCCCTTGTCAAGCATCCTTTTGTTCCCAAAAGTAAATTCCTTCTGCTCAGAGAACTGTGAAGAACACCCTGCCAGAGGCCGAAGTCCAAGATACTCCTCATTTATAAAATGTGCTGGTAGCTGAGAACCACAAGAAGTCCTAGTCCAAACCACCACCCACACATCCGGGCAGTATTATGCAGATTTTTGTAGCCATACTTTTAGTAAAGATTACATAAGACATTTCAAACATCAAGAGAAGGATTAAAGAGTTTGTGGCGCTTCAAGTGTAAAGGATTTTCTAGAAGAGGAAAAACCAGAAAAACTAGACCCCATCTCTGGCACTCCAGCAAGAATCTGATGTGTTCAGAAGTGAATGGGAAGGAGCAGGCTTGATCACAAATATTGGTATTTAATTTAAATTAATACAAACAAACCAACTAAAGGCTTGGCACTTAATTTCATTTGTATTAAGATGAAACTAAGATGCTTAACATTTTTAATGATAAACAAGAGTGAGAGAAAGAGACTCCAGAGTATCTAGGAATTTAGTGGCCAGGAAGTTGCCTAGGAGATGTGGTACAAAGGAGGGAGTCAAACCCACATGTGCCACGTTTCAGGTCAGTGCACTAGCCATGGGGCTAGTGTGTATTCTAAGGCTTTCTACCATCCATTGCCTTTTTTAAAAAAAAATAAATAAAATTGAATGCTTTTGTTACAGTGCAGATCAAAACCAGACACAAGAATCATAAATTTCTTTCTTCATTTTTTTTCATTGAAAATAACTAAGAGCAATTTGTAGTCTTTGAGTTGATGTGTATTTATATATGTAAGCAAAATTAAATGGCTCCAGTCAAAGAAAGAGATAAGAATACCTTCAGTTGCAGAAATCATATAAATATTTACAGCCCCCACCTAATTCTAATTTCAAAGTAGGAACCTAAGCTACCTCTTCCCAGGTGAATAAAATAATCATGAGGATTTTGCCTATTCTGGAACTGCTCCATTATTTCTCCTCTTTCTCATACCTCTTGTTCTGGCTAGAATTTCTTGCTTGACCCCATCGACTTAGTGATAAACATATTTCTAAGGAGCCTACTCAAATTTGGTTAATAACTCACTAATTCTTTTTTTATTTACATGAAAAGGTTGATCTGTCATTTCTAGCAAGACCCAAGAGGCATTCCTACCAAAATGTTTTCCAAACTATTTATCTTTTAAAGGAAAAATAAATTCAGTAACCCAGTGAATTAAAGCAGACCAGCTGCACACAAAGGGACAAAACCAAAACAGATAGAAGTAGAAGAAGCAGTTCAGTTATATATGGGGTACTGATGGATTAAATTGTGGCAGAAAGACCGAGCCACTCTAAGAGAGTGTCAGATATTCATTGCTATGGGCTTGAAAAATTGTAAGAAAGGAGTAGTATGCTGAGCTAGCTCAGGAAAAAGAGCCCTCTTCCCTCTTGCCACATGCTGGGTGCCTGGGTAGGGGAGGTGGTGAGCCCTGGGGTAGTTTGATATCACTTCTCATTCCTGTTTCCACAGTAGTGTTTGTGGGGCAGCAACACAATCCTATTCTCTGTGTTTCTGTTGACCACAGTTTTTTAATGGCATGCTTTCCCACATCTTGGAGAGCTGGGAGTGGAACACGTGCAGATGCTCAGGCATTCAGGTGGGGCACAATGCCATCCCACACATGGGTGTTCCCCAGGAGCAGGACACTCAAAAATCCAGAGCTGCCAAGTAAGGGCACTTTTAAACTCAATTTATAACATTGTAAGGGCTTGGAAATGCTAATTTCCTTAATGGCCTTAATGTTGGGAGGCTGTATTTTGTGTTCAGAGAGGGTTGCACTTAAATTTATAGCAACAGTTAGAGTTCCTCACATGCCTCAGCAAACCTCTGTGCACACGAGTGGGCATTTCATGGCTGTTTTCTCTGCATGTGCCGCTTCACACAGAGCACAGCCAGGTGCCATTTCTTTCACAGCTCAGAGCATGTCTGTGTAAGATTGAAGAAATCCAATCTAAAATTGTCTCTTACTTTCAGAAGGATTCTCAGTGCCCACTAGTTAGCAAGCCTGACACTGGCAGCTTCTCAGAATATGCTTTTTTTTTGCCCCAAACTTCTTTGCTACTCAGCATCCGTGGTAACTAAGGACTCTCTCTTGTTTCTAGCATCCATAACATTATGCTATTTCAAAACCACAGGTAAGAAGTATTAGCTGAAGCTCTGACTACTTCTGTCTACAGGAGTAAAAAGTCAGGACCTGGTGATGCATATCTATGTAATTAAATAAACTCTAGAGTAATTCTAGCTGCTATAATTTTAGATTTATGCCAGTGCTTCATAGAAAGTTCTCTAAGCACAATGTAATTACCATGTACCTTTAGCAATTAATATTTTCTGCTGAGGACATTCTCTGTTCATGCCTGAATATATTCATATTTCAGAAGGGAATATAAAAAACTAAAATATACAGCTGAAAGTGTACTAAAGACTGAACTGAAATTTAGCAATAAAGGATCCATTGTCAGGATTAAAAAGCCCGAATAATTTCCACATGGATAAACTTTGTTTTGTCCTGTTACTTTACCCAGGTGAGTAACAAGACCCTGAAGAGATGCCATTTAGCCATTTTGGCTTTGAAGAGCTCTGCTTTCTTGCCCCCTGCCCTGGGCCAGAGCACGACTGTGGTGCCAAATGCCTGTGCATGTAAAGCAAGGGCTCCCACTTGCCTCCAAACAGTTACCTGACGTGGCATCCCCAAAGAGTCTATAATCCTTGTTTATCTTGCCCTGCATTGCTCAATATCCAGTGACTAAGCACCTTTCCCTGCCACCCACTGGCATATTTTCTCTGTTTTTTTATACGTTGTGAAACCTCCAATAATTTTTGTTTGGTGAGGTGAGAAACCATCCTGCACATTTTGCAGGATCTTATCGGGGAGCTCTTGCAGCCCCAGGAAAACTTGAGCTCTCTTACTTGGCACATTGGTAAAGGCTCAGTTTTGGGTAAAGCTGGTTGTGCTCCTGCAGAAGCTGTGCCCCAGCTTGGCAGCCATCAAACCCCAGCAGAAACACTGGCCAGCTGACTGGGGGCACACCAGGTACAGGGGGAAGCTGCAGAAATTGCCTTGGCTGTGCATGTAATGGAAGTAACATTTATATGAGCAATCATACAAGATCCAGGAAATGGAGATAATTGGAGAGAAAGCACTAAGGGACAGTTACTGGGTGAGTAAGGAGCAGATGCTGGATGAGAGGCACTGAACAAGCTGTGGAGCTGTGCTGGAGTGGCCTGGGAGCCTCCCCGGGGCCAGACGGCCGAGGCAGCTGCTGGTATATTCCTGCTTCTTGGAATGAAGGGAACCAGATGATACAACCTCAGCACTGTGTCTTGACAGCCCTGTGCTTCCACGCTGCTTAGCAGAGCCTGAGTACACTTGGAGTACTCATTAACATGAAGCAGGCATCCATCTCGTGCTGGCCAAGAGACAGAGCTCTCTGATTTATGGCTCTACAGGACGTGTCCATACTAACTTTAGGCTTAAAATAAGCAGATTGAATTGCTAAAAGGAAAGAACATAAACACTTACTGGATTTTGCTGAAGTGGTAAAGGTTTTTCGCTTGGAAGTTGTCTCTCTTTGTTTTTCCTGTTGCGTTCCACCAGTCAAGGGCTTCACCTGTATTTTAGGGAAGGCACAGCTGTGGGATTTGCACCTCACAGGCTGCCTCATGGTGAGGAGTGTAATAAATGCAGTTCAGCCAAGCAGTCATCAGAAGCAGGAAGCTACTTCAAGTACCAAACGTGCTGTGCCAGTGGCCAGAAAAGAGAGAATTGTCAATGAAAATGAGGCCATACACAGAGTGATGTAGCAGGGGGTCATGGTGTGCCCACCCCAGCCCCAGCAGGTCCCAGCACTGGGAGCAGACCATGCTGAGCATGGGGACACACACATGACAATAAACGCTTAAGCCCTGAAATCTGAAGGAAGTCAACTGGCCTGGAGGAAGCACTGAACTATCAGAGTAGTTGGTAGTGGGGAAGAGCTTACCCTGTGGGACAAGAATGCAGTGCAAACCTTCCTTGCTATGGGGAATGTGGATCTAAGGTAGCAAACCACAGACATGACTATTATGGCTATTTCTCATGTGATGCAAATCAATAATAATTCAATTATTTTCTATTAAATTTACTGACGAGGCCCTGCTCCTGACACCCTCTGACCATCTCTCATCAGAGGTAGAATTTGTTTTCCTCATGGTGAGGTTCAAGACAACTACTGGAGGAACAGCAACTAAACCACAGGGCAGCAGATTTTGGGTACTAATAATGATATCAGGTGCAAGTTTGTTCAGAGACAGCAACTTTGGGTTTTGGTCTTAGGTGTAAGAAGTTTAATATCACCTTTTCAGAAGATCACCATAGCTGAAAACACTGTTATTGCCATTGGAAAAATAGTTCTTGATGTATCTGTAAGGAAAGATCCCCAGAAACAAATATATAGCCATATGCTAATTGTGCACACATTATAAACACTTTCATGACTGCACACACTTTCTAAGGATTTGACCAGCCAACAGAACAAAATCCAGAGCCGTGTTCAACATACCAGCCTGACTAAAGGCAACAGATTAAGAAGTTTTGGCAGAATAAGAAACATTACTGAGACATTATGTATGTGGTTAAGACAGGACAAGTCAAACAGGAAAACTCATATACCAAGAGGAAAAAATTGGTCTCTAGAACAAATTAGGAATATATTTCTTTGTGATAATTTTTTCCAAGAGACACCCTTACTCCCCTCAGGTAGCCAGAGGTTGTAATAGATAAACAAGTGTTAGCATATATCAGAGCTACTGCATTGGTCATCTAATAATGTCATAGAATCATAGAGTGCTTTGGGTTGGAAGGGGCCTAGAAAAATCATCTAGTCCAACCCCCTGCCATTAGCTGGAACAGAGTTCATTAGATCAGGTTGCTCAAAGTCTTATCCAGCCTGACCTTGGACGCTTCCAGGGATGAGGCATCCACAGCTTCTCTGGGCAACCTGCACTAGTGTCTCAGCACCCTCATTGTCTCCTAGAAGGGTCCACTAGTCGTCATCATTATGAAGTAGCTGGGATCAAACCCATACCACAACCACAGCTGAAGGACTCACCACCATTGCACAAAGTGAAACTAGATGCTTTGGGAAAGAATTCTAGGCCCACATGACACAGAGGGGCTGAGGGACTTGATTGGTTTACTTCAAGCTTTTTTTATATGAGTATGAGATTTTGTATCATTGAAATGCTGAATAATAAATGCTTTTATTGTTTTTGTTTGATGAAAATAAGAGCAAACTGTGCCTGTAGGGTGGTTTCTTGAGCCATAGACTCTTGATTAGTGGAGAGACCCTTTGCTTTAGTGATTTTTCTTGAACTGTCCCAGGAGGGTTTGCTCAGCCTAAGCAGCAGGGAGAAGAACATGTTTAACTTGCCTTAGCCAAACTGTAGCTGAGAGAGGACATGAAAGACATCTGTAAGGCAAAGGAAAATGCATAACAACAAAGCCAAGAGATACAATCTGAGTATAAATGAAGTAGACCAAAAATTAAGGGGGAGTGAAAGGTTTCCAACCCAAAAAGAGGAACGAAGTTGTGAGAAAGGTTCTTAATAGAAATGGGGGTGAAGAGCAAGAAAATGGGAGCAGAAAATCCTTTTTATTTTAAGGAGTTGTCTAGTCAATGGACAGGCAGGATGGACTACATGTTACCATTGCTTCTTGGCACACAGGTCTGGCTTCTCCTTCTGATTCTGTGTCTGGTGGCTCTACTTTACAATGAACAAGAAGTGGAAAACCATGTTTTATCTCTGTTCTGAGGTCAGCGTTGCTGCTATGAACTTACTCTGTTGGGATGGATTGGATGTTCTCAGTATGTATGAAGCTCTGCTCTCAAACAGCTATAGCCAAACCAGGGGGGGTGGAAGTCAAAAAGGTACAACAAGCATAACCATATATCAAAAGCTTTCTTGTGAGGAACAAGTTGGTAGGCTAAGATGCTTCCATTTGAAGAGAGGGTAAAACTGAGGATGTAAGCCAAAGTATCCAAGTCATGGTAGCAGGAAGCAGAGCTGAATAAAGTGTTTGCAACACTTTTTCCACTGCAAGCCCTGGGAAGCATTGGAGGGATCCAGGAACCAGAGCTGAAAAAGGCAGGCAGACATGGTCCTTCACAGAATGTCCCCAGCAAACCCTGCCCAAGGGTGCAATGTCTGTGGGGCCAAAATGAGGCTCAGCAAGTATCAGCTCAAGAAGTTCCCTCATCTGCAAGAAGTCCTTTTCAGGGAAACCATTACAGGAATGATGATATTTACTTTCTCTGTTCTTGTTTCTCCATAGTCTACTCATGCCATTGCTGGAGATGGGCTATTGGGCTGCAAGGACCTTCAGCCTGACTGTCCTTATGTTCCCTTCTGACTTTGTTTATAAGATTGTGGGGGATGAATCAAAAGCAGCTTCTGAAGTGAAGATGGATGGAAAAAGCATGGATAGATTTATTTTCCTTGGAGAGCAGCCATATGTAAATAGTATAATTAGTTCTGGAAATGAGGAGGGTGACTTAGTTATGCTCCCAACCACCTTCCCCTCAGCTCATCTTTGACACCTTTCAAGGGAAACAGCCTGAAGTCATGGGAAAACTTCTGTTTCTTCAGCTTCTGGAGAGAATCACTTACAGCAGTCTGCTTGGTCTAAGTGCACTTCAGATTCTCTTGAAATAGTTTATTTCTAATTAACTTTTTTTTTTTGGCAGGGAGTGAGGATGGATCTGTTGACAATCAGAAGTGGTCATAAGGCTTTTATGTTCTCAGGCTGGATTGGAGCACCTCAGAGAAATACTGGGGAAAAACTGAACTTCTGCCAGTAACTGCAGTGCTCTAGGCAGGAGGTAGACCATTGCAATACAGGAAATATGATGATAGACAACAAAATAAACAGAGGAAGAGAGGACCCGGATGTTTTTTCCTCCTCATACCTTCCCATGAATTCATAATTAAAAATGACTGCATCATTCTGCAAAGAGAAAGTGTATCATCTGCCTTAGCTCTCTACCCCAAACTTATTAAAAGTCCATAAAAATGTGGCTCAAGGAACATATCACAGGAGTACAACATCTTCAGTTTGAGCATTTCTTACCCCACATGTAGGGAAGGCTCTCACCCAATATTCAAAATTAATGCTATAAATAATCCCAGTGATGTGTTATTAAGAACAGTAAGATTTTAATTGCTTTCTGGCAGTTTTAGCTTACACTTCACACTGTACTTCATCTGTGCTTTACAGATGTTAAAGCCCAGAGCTCTCCTCCAGCAACTAACAGTTTGGCAGCATTTGTAGAGCAGTTGGAAGTTAAAACTCAGAACATGTTTATAAGAGCCTGGTATTAGAGGGGTATGATATTTTTCATATTAAGGAATGATATATATGACAGTAATCACAGCATCTTTGCAGCAACCTATTTATAAGGATCAGAATCTCCTTCTGTCACCTATTCTCACGCTAGGTCTGCTTTATGTTGAAATCTATGAATAATCCAGTACTAGTAGCATCAGGTTTTATTAGTTGAGGGGAGGGAAAGCAAGAGGTCTACTCTTCTTTCAGTCCTTACAAGCAGATCTCCATGGTAGAACAATCATGACAGAGTTGGGATTTGGCTCAGAGGTTAATGCTACCTTTGCTTTGCTTCACATGATTTTGAAGAATTTCCTCTTTTTTTGCAAGGCAGCTGAGCACAGAAGATGTTTGAGACTGCAGGGAAGCTGAAAGACAAGTAAGGCTGGCAAGATTAGGGCTGAGAATTTAATTCGTGGTTTGAGCAGTTTTTGATGGTGTATTCAGTTGTATAACTCTCTACCATTGCTTTGAAATAAATTAAAACATTTGTGGAATTATCTATCTTACCAACACTTCTGTATTGACAGGGCTCTCTGCTACAGCCATTATGATTTTCCCCTGGGAGGAGCTAGCTTGATATCTTGCTAGTTTGAGTTAAATGACTTAAATGATAAGTGGCATTTTGTTCTCATTACACTAAGAAAAGTCAATCAATATAAAGCACATCAATGCATTAATGTAAAAGCAGAAACCAAAGAAAACTGATATTAAATGGAAATTTAGAATCCATTATATTGAACACTACAACTCAATTTCCTGAACTAGAGTTGACAAACCACTAGCAAATGTCCAGCAGGGAATAGTTCTGCACGGATTATACTGACTAGATGATTTAATAGGTCTTTTTCCTCCCTAATACCTATGAACATATCAGAATCAATGGCAGCCCACTTAGTGGAAGTACCTTCCCTCCTACCCTCCAGATGCTTGGGTCAAGCTACCTACGTGAAGCGATGCTAAGAGAGATTTGCATTACATCCTGGGGGGGCTGGGAAGCCCCTCAGAGAAATCCCAGGCCAAAATCCTGAAGGAGTTCACTTTCAAATCTGTCAAATCCCCTCCTCCTTTCCCACAGAGGATCTTCGGTCAGAGCTTTGCTCCAGGAGAGGAGCTGCCAGTCTCCAGAGGTAGAGACTGGCCCCAGCAGAAGTGGGGGAGCAAGGGGGCTGTTCCCTAGCACCTCCTCCACTCCCATGGATTTTCTGGTCCCTGCAGATGTGTGAAAAGAGAAGGGGACAGCTATGCAGCTGGGACCAGGCCCTGACTTATCCCCTGTGAGGGCTTCTCCTCTGTTTAAGAGCCTTGATAAAATCTAACCGAGCAATATGCCAAACAGCCTGGCTGTGTGGATTTATCCAGGTTGGTTTTCTCCTGCTCACACCATCCCACTGGCTGTGAAAAGTTTCCATCCAAGGAGAAGCAACAGCCACCTCCTCTGTATTGCCAAGGTTTTATTGCACTTCTCATTTCTGAGCTGTCATTTCATTTAATTTCCAGTAGATGCTACTCTACCCTAGATGCTCACTGGAGCCAGTAATCGCTCCTTCCCTGAATGCCAAACATTTACAGCAATGTTTCTGTGTGTGTTTTCAGAATACAGGAAAACAGTCTTTAGCCATCAAAATTTGATCAGTGATGTGAAACCGATTAATTAAGAAGGGAAAAGGAAGGAGCAGGGCTATGAACCAGATCCTGTGCTATGCCTACCCAATGAAGCCCACAGCAAAAGGCTAATACAGGACTGGATTCAATAATTTAAATATGTTTGGTAAACAGTGGCAAGAATACCTGAAATCACATTGTACATCAGCAGTGCTGGTAAAAAGCAAGCATGGTTATATGATAAGCAATAAAATCTTGCTGCTTAGTAGTGAAATAAGGGAAAATGGAATAAAACATCCTTTCTGGAAGAACCATTATGAATATAAATGTACAAATTTGATGACAAATAGCTTCATGTTTCCATTTACAATATTGGATATAATTTGCACAGCTCATTTTTTATCTATTTTGACATATTTATCTGGTTTTCTCAAAAAAATCTTCTGGTGGAATCCTTTTTATTAAAGAAAGTGAGATAGGTACACTTGTAAACTCTTTTGGAGCAAAGAACATTGTTTAGCTAAAAAAAAAAGATCATTTTTTAGACATTTCAACCCATGTCTCCTCTGAATGCTCTATGCTGTGGGCTCAAGAGCCTGCCAGCCTTTAGAAAGTATGGAAAAAAATAATCTCCTAATCTGAGCTGGGCCATATTGAAAAGAAAAGGTTCAGATCCTTGCCCTAATTTGTATTCCTGTTATTTGTTGTCATGCATTTTATATGCTCATCCTGCAACGACTGGGAGGATAAATCCTGATTCCAGGTGTCCCACATAAAGCAATTGCTCCATGTGAAAGAAGGGAGGACACTTAATTTCTACAAGATCCCTGTCATGATATCAACCCCCCAGTAGGATAAAGGCCAACAGCACCAGCTCACAGACATCCCCATTCAATCCCCTCACTTCCTTCACTGCCTCTGAGCAGGATGTGCCCTAAAATCACTTTCTCCCACCCTTGCTCTCAAGACAAGACCCATTCTTGCTGACTAATAAAACACCAGAAGTTCTGTGAAATTACCAAAAAGGTAAAAAAGACTACAAGGAAGCATTGCTTCAGACTATAATGAACAAAATCTGCTGTGAATATTAATGAACGATGCCAAGCAAAGTTTTACCAACATTGCCTATTTCTATAGCGACTTATCTACAAAGTCTTCGGTGTTTTTTTTCCTCTGATACTTTCAGTAAATTTTAAAATAAGTGGCAGCATTAACTTAATCTTTTATTTAGCTAATAAGAAAAGGTTGCATTAGAGCTTTCCTGGAATAAATGTAAGTGTACTTTAAACTGAACTCATAATGGCAATTCCCCATTCAGCTGGGAAAGGCTCTAAATACAGCTTTGCCAAATCTTGAGCTTTTATTGCAAGTGTCACGTTATCTGACCTTTTTCTTAAAGCTCTAGTTACCAGAATCATGTTATTATGTGAAAATCTCAGCTTTTATTAGGAGAAGAAAGGTTTCCAGCCTTGATGTCTACAGAGAAAATGTCAATTCCAAAGGCTCCTAAAGCAAATGAGAGGTACCTGAGCATCTACTGTTAAAAAAACCCCAACATGATGGAGCTTCAGCTCTACACTTTGGGCATCTATAACCATGAGCATTACAGTAGGTGCTGCAGCTGTGTGGGAAAACTATACACAGAGTAGGGGGGAAATGGTTCAGTCATCTGCCCTTTGCCTGAGCAGCCACCCTTTGGGATCCCTTCCCACACCTGGGAACACTTATCTCCAGGTACCATTACATAGAGAGGCTTTAAGGCTGTAACCTTGCTAGAAGATGCTGGCTTCCCTTCTCGCCCTCATCACTGCTCTTTATCACTGTCTCTCTCACTGAGTCCTGATCCTCCTCCACTCCATTCCCAAGACAGTTTGTTTCTCATTTGAACTTTAGCTGCTTGAAAGATAATGTCAACAGCAATCACGGCGGAGGCAAGCTTTGCAAATAGGATGCTGTTGCTTTGCATAAAAGATAATCTTTGTTGAACATTCTGCGTGGGAACCTTCATTTGGCACCAGGAGAAAGATGACTACAAAAGCATCCCAGGCAGCAGAGCGTAAGCACATCGGGTGCCACATGTCACACTCGTAGTATGAGTTACAAACACAGGGTCCTGCATGGTGCAGAAGTTACACCGTGGAGTAGAGCTGCTCCAGTGCCAGCTCTGCTGCTACCTGCTGGGCCTTCCTGGTGCCCCTTGCACCCCAAGGCTTCCCTGCTCCCCCACCAATTGGCCACCGGGACCTCAAACATGGCAAGCACAAGTGGAAAAAGAAAAGGAGAGCAGATGGGTGCTGGCAGCCCCTGGGGTACTGACAGGTCCCCAGGCAGTGCCACCCTTACCCTGTCCCCTACAGTGGTAGCCCTGGAGAGCTCAGCCTCAGCCACCCTGGGCAAACTGCTTGCATTGCCTTCACCTCTTCCCCACCACAATGCTGAGCACCTCCACCACAAACCAAGCCCTTCCCTGGAGAACACTCATTGTGACACAGGAAGGGACACTAAAGGGTTTTCTCATTTTCTTTCAAATGAAAGATGATGGGCCAATTTGGAAAAGAAAGGGGACATGGTGATGCTGCCATCACTTTGCTGTGAGATCTGGAGCAAATCCCTCAAACACCCTGTGCTGAGTTTACCCGACCATGAAACACCCACAGACCTCACAGCAGTATCCTGAAATTAACTGCAATTTAAGATTCTCCAGGATAAACTGCTTCAACAGGGAAGAGCATTATGATTTATAGATGATTCCTTTAGCATTTAGGGTTTTCCACAGGCCAGGTTCAGCCAGGAAAGCCTGCGGATGCCGTGGTTGTGATCTTTTTCCCTTCCATGCAAATGGTAACCTAGGTGATATGCAAACACATCTGCTGAAATCAAGGCAGAGTTTTACTCCTCACCCTGCTCAGGCACAAAGAACCGCAGCAATTAGGGAGGTTCAGAAAGACCATTCAAACACAGAGTGCAACATATGAGCAGCACACAACTGCATATTTGAGTAAGATAAGATTAGTAAAGAAAAGTAATCTCTTCTAAGAGGCCCGCTAATCCATTAGGAAAAACAAACAAGCACTTATTGTTATTATTATTTGTTCCATTTTCCTGAAAATGTTTTCAGTGCCAAAGTGATACTTACTCTTCCGCCTGCTGTGGTGTCTGGGTGAGACGTTAATTCACAGGTGATAAATGAGAAACTGAAAGAGACTTTTCCAGAAAAATGGAAGATACCAAGACTGATGCCTCAGGTAGGCTATAATTAAGCCATCAATTACAGCATGCACTATCTAAAACCCGCAGGGTTAGTTTTTCACTTTACAGCTGGATGGGGCATAAACAACATCCTTTGTACAATGGCTCTGCCAGCGGTTTTAATTGATTGCTGTATTGATTAGGTGCATGCAGAGGGCTGGGGCTTTTCTGTGAAAAGTTTTTGGTATCCCATTACAGGGCTCGTGGCTTAAGTGAGTAACATTTCAGTTGTTACTCTATGCTCCCCCAATGGTTTTTTACACTCTTAGCATCCCCACAATTGAGCTGGTGTCTGTGTAATGCTGAATGGCTGATCAGTTTGGAGGAGATGGATGGGACCTCAGGCCTGGTACCCTGTCTGTTCTGGACTCAATTCAGGTATGGACTGGGGAGAACTTACTAAAGAGCTCCAGAGCCAGGTACAAAGAAACTGCACAGCTGGAAAAGCAGATGCTTGGCACACTGGGAACCCCAAATTTAGGTTTCTGAGTAATAAAAAAATGGTTTGGATTGGAACGGTTTGGTTAAAGACCATCTAGTTCCACCTCTTCTGCCATGGGCAGGGACATCTCCCACTAGACCAGGTTGCTTAAAGCCCCATTCAACCTGGCCTTGAACACTTTCAGAGATGGGGCATCCCCAGCTTCTCTGGACAACCTGTGCCAGTGTCTCACCACCCTCACAATCAAGAATTTCTTCCTGATACCTCATCTACATCTACCTTTGAGTAGGGCAGGCTGCAGAGTGAAGATCAGAAATGCTGACTTGCTCATAGCAGCAGCAGGGATATTTTTATTTTTAAAGCTCCAGTTTCTGACCATACATTGGGCAGAGAGAGGTGTGAAGCGAATGCTGTTGCACAACTGTCTGTTACAGCTTGTGTTCAAAGCCAGAGGGTGGGTGGGGAGGGACTGGTTACACATCTCTAGCAGGAACCCTAAAGGATGTTGTAACAGCCACATGGAGAAAACATCTGCTCATTAGCAAAGCTGCTCCGTTTCAGACACCAAGAGCGCACAAGCACGAACAAGCCCTGAGCGGAGGCTGCTCACATGTAAATTCCCCACACCAAGCTCATGGCCAGTGTGCTGGGCTGCCCCGGCCCCCCGCACCTTTAGTCTAGCCTCTCACTAACCTGCTTTGCTCAGCAGCAACCTCTGCCCAGGAGCTCGAGGCCATATTTCAGGTTTTCCCCCCTGGCCACCTGCGTTGCCTCAGCTTCTTATTTTCCTTCATGCAAACACACCCACCCAGCTACTGGATTTTCCCCTGGGTTTAGTTTCTATGTTCTTTCACCTAGTCACCTCCCCATGCCACATCTCAGCCACTTCTCTCTGAGGCCATGAGAAGCCAGGAAGATGATTGACCATCCACTTCCCAGGCTGCTCCTTCCCAAGTCAAATCCTGTCCCCTCTGCCAGAAATGGCTTCATCCCAGTTTTTCTCTTCCTGGGAAGCTGTTAACAAGTCCTTACTCCCTTGGTGAAGTACAGACATACACAAACTTATGTGCCCCTCAAATGTCCTGGAAGCTGTCTCAATGGTGTGATCCCAGAGTAGCACCAGAGGATTATCCACTGGATTTTCAGATGGGTAATAACATACAGATGGGTCCTAGTATTTTTCCCAGTCCTTGATTACCCAGGCTCACAAGAGTCAGATGCTTGGACCCTCACATACACCCACCTCCCAGGGCTGGTGTCAATATGCCCTTTGGATTAGAGAATCTGCAGGAAATGAGGGCAGGAAATGTTGGATTCCAGCTGAGCTGGACCCATCCAAACATCCCAGTGCATGAGCAGTTTTGTGGTGCATGCCCAGCTCCTCGCAGGGGAGGGCTGGAACCAGGGACCTCACCAGGAGATGTTCACCATTTGTTAGCCAGGCAAGAATAATAATAATAAAAAAGCCTAGAGCCCACATTTTCTGTCATCTCAAGCCCCAAGTATACTTGAAGAGTCTGAAGTCTTTTGACAGAGTTTTATGCTTGCAGAGGGGGATTTTATTTTGAACATCCTTTAAATACTCAGTAGGTAGGAGTATTTCCAGTTTTGGAGTGGTGCGTGTGCTCTGATAAATAAAATCAGCCTACAAAGTGGACCTTTGCATTGACAATCAATACACCAAGTATCTGCACTAGTGACTCACACAGCCTGCCATGGGTTCTGTTTAGTTATTCAATGTCGAGTTTATTTATATTACAAATATTTCTATTTTAGATATTTTAATATCAATGAACATATTTCACAATACGTATTTATAGAAAGGATAGAGTTTTGCACCCAGTGATGTGCTGAAGTCTTCATAAACTAAAAAAAGTTTGTGGCATCATCTATTGCTCATCTCAAAAGAGAGAAAACTGTAGGTCCAAAGCATGGTGGTAGCAGTTGGTACCAGTTGAAAGAAATACTTTTCTTAATCACACTAATGTTTAGTCAAATGCTGTTATACTTCTTGACCCAAATAGTGTCACTGGCCCAAGTTCTTCTCCCAGGTACACTCATCATGTCTAGAATAGATCTATTCAGACATGCCACCAGCTTTGCTGCCCTGTAGACCAAGCTGGCCCATGAAGAGGGGTCAATGTGCCTGCCAAATGGGGAAAGGAGGCAGAGTTTTATCTCTGCAGCTCAAACACTGCATTTTAAATACAAGTTCTTGCAGCTCCCTAGTTACTACTTGCAGAAATCACTGCTTAAGCAGAAAGGCCTTCTTGTATTTATTTTTTTTTAATATACAAGTTTGACAGAGTCCAGTTCCATCTACATGGGCAGACATCATAGCACCAGTTGTCTGAAACCCTAGGAGTCTCTCCCAGTAGGGAAGCCAAGCCACAAATAGCTTTGAAACATTTGGTGGCCACTAGAAAGGAAAAAGTTTCCAAAATATCATTCTGATTTTTTTTTCCCCTGAGACTTCAGAAGGATGGACAATTAAAACTTCCTTGATGACAGAAATTTGCCAACTTATGAAGCACTTCATGGGAAATCTGAGTCTCAGAGCCTCTGAGAGATGCCATTTTTCAGTCCTAATCTTCTGAACTCCAATTAGTGCCTAGGATTTTGGATCAGATGCCAAACTTTCCCCACAGTCTTTTGACTCACAGGTGCTGGAGCACCCTCTCCCCTGCACCCCCCAGGCTGGTGCATGCCTGGCTGCCTCCAGGCCAGCCCCAGCACCACATAGGGCTGCTTGTCAGCTTACTCAGTCCCAGCAGCAGGACAAATGCACCCAGAGAAACGAGTCTACAAAGCCAGAGGTGCAGCAGCCAGCCCATCCCGAAGCACAGAGTTTGCTGCAAAGGGTGCTGCACTTTGGGGGATGGGCCTCTCAGTGCTCAAAGGTGGAACTGGAGACAGAAATGTTGAAATCTGCAGTGGGATGGGCATCTGTGGGGTTATGACATTTGGGGTAGGCTGGGACAAGACTCTGCAAAGTCTATGGGACACCCGTGCCAGCCTGACACACAGGGGTGCCTCCCTGTCACCTCGCAGTGGGATGATGTTGGAGCTTGCAGAGGCTTCCCATGCACACTTTCTGGGCTCAGAACAGCTTGCTGGGGTTGGTGAAATGGGATCTTAAAAAGGCAGTATTAAAAATCTCTCTCTCTGAATGCAGATCTGGAGTAACCATTGAGCAGCACTGAATCTGAGGGGAAAAGGGCCCCCACGGGGTTTGGCATGATGCACAGCAGCTGGGATGGGAGCCCTCACCTGCTGGTCTGGCTGACCATCCTCCTCCCACAGGAGTCAGGCCGTGGCTCTCCTCCAGCCCCCAACCCTGCTTGTTTTCATGCAGTTTTGGGGCTCCCCAGGCTGTGGGTTGGGAGGGAATGGCCGTGTGGTGCCGGTGTGACAGCTGTGTGCCCATGTGGGGCTGCACCTGATGGGCTTGGAACTGCACTCATGCCCCAAATGCTGAAAAGCCACCAGCCTCCCCTACTGCCAAGCAAACAGTGCACCAGCTTAGAAATACTAACACTGCTCTAACCCCGACACATTGCAAAACACTGCAGGACCCTAAAGGCAAGATCTTAAGTGTCTCCTTACTGGGAACTGATGGTGCTTAGGGACAGACACAGCAAAACCCTCTTCTGGGTAATGACTGAAACCTCTGGGTATGATCTATAGTATGTGGAGAGGCAGAAATAGACGGTGGCCACAGACCCGAACCAGAGCAGAGGCCTGTGCTCTGTCTGGTGGTGAATTAAAACCACTGGGTGGAACAAGCTCATTTGCTTCAAAGCAAAGTGGGAATTCCTGGCTGGCCATACAGCTGCAGGACATCTGCCCCTGCTCGGGTACAGGGCTCTGTGGTTAGCAACCTGCTGGAAAAATATGATCAACAACATCCAGAGCAGCAACAACAAAAAAGACAAAACCTAAGGGGAAAGCAGAGCTGGGGAGCTCAAGTGTGCCTGAGGGCCACGTGTCAAGTCTGTGGCACTGCTGGGAGACGAGGGGTTTCTCATGCCTGCTCGGTGCCCCAGGCTAGTTGTATCTCAAGTACATGTATGCAAATCCAAACCAGACTACTGGCCTGACTTTAATTTGCCAGAAAGCCGAACTCACACAATTTAGGAGAGTAAAGACCAAAGTAGCAGGAAGAAGTTACACATGTGGTTGTTTTCAGGCCCCCAGGAGAAGGGTCTATCCCTTTGTGCCCTCAGAGCAGCTCCAAACTAGGCAAGGTCTCACTCACTCCTCCTCCAGGGTCAGTGGTCACCAGTGCTGGAAGCCACACAGGCATGTGGTGGGGCCCAGGTCCTCCTGCCACAGCAGCTGTTTTCATATTGCTCTGCAAGTGCAGAAATGCATTTCTGAGGAAGCCCACACCAGACAAGACCACCAATCTGGCCACCTTCATGCCTGACCTCCAGAGGTGGCAAAGAGCCGATGCCCAGGATGGGGGTAGAAACCAGTAAACTTCGTAGCAATTGCCCCCTATGTAATACTCCTCCACCAGTCTTCATCCCAGGGACCTCCTGAGCTAAACCTGACACTGTGCAGAATGATTTTTGCCAGGTTTATTCTCTATTGATTTATTGAGTTGCTCTTCAATCCTCCCACTAAATTCAGTAGAGATTGTCCTTTTCAAAGGCAGAATTAAGCTCTGTGATTAAGGAGAAATTGTCCTATTTAAAGGAGAGAAAAATGAAAGCTCCCAGAAAGGAGATGAGGAGAGGTTTCCAAGCTCACAACTTTGTTCTGGAATGCTCCAATACATCACTGTGTAGGTGGTCATTTCAGGAGTCTGGCACCAAACTGTAAATTATACCATAGTTACAGCCCTGTGTAATACCTGACATACATTTTATTACAGATCTTGCACCAATTCTTAGAAACTGTAGTTATCCACTGTGTTATGAAGCACGTAACAGCATATTGTGGTCCTAAAGAGGAATTTATGATGTGACCATTGAGTAGGTAATGGATTGCAGACCCCTACAATCATCTCAGGCTATGGGAATGCTTTATTTCAGGATCTCTTCATACTGACTTCCTGCCTGGAAAGTTCAAACAAGGCTTTAGATCGTCAGCCCATCCCCTGTATTATTTCCAGTGACAGGCAGGACTAATTAGCTTGTATAGCTATTGTTTGCACTACTTCATCCTCATTATTTCTTCGATTTGCCACGCGGGTAACAATTATAAAGCCGTAAGGACATGCAGAGTTATGCCTGGAATCTCTGGTTTAATTTAGAGGAGGCACAGACAAGAAGAGCACTGCTACTGCTAACCACGGATGCCTACTTGACAGATTTATGAAGAGATTTCATGTGCTCATCTGCCTTTTCTCTGTGTCCCACGCTACACAAGCTGAATTTAACAGCTGGCAAATAGGGTCCTGTGGTCCCTGTGGTCTTTAGGCTTCCTGGAATCAAATATCTGACTATTGAGGCCTGAATTCAGTCACGTGGAGATTTTTATCTTATTGGAAAGCTAAAGGTTATGCACATTCTAATGGCACATGCAAAATGATGCTTTCCTTCCAATAGCCTCTTCTGAGCATTTGCCCTGATTTCCCCTTGGAAAACAAAGCTGCTGTTTAGCACATCAGGTGATGAATTTCCATTTTGCTAGGCAGCTGCTGGCAACAGGTCTTCTGCAAACACAACCATGGCTTATTCCTCCTGAAGCACTAAGCTACCAGTTGTCAGAATTTAAGCACAAGGTCACCAACACCACGTGAAGCCTCGCAGTGAGGTAACAAGGTCACCTACCTTTTACCTACTACCTCTCTCTCTGCTCAGACAGCAGGGCCAGGAGAGACAGCTGCAGGCTCCCTTGCCAGGACTTGTCTTCCCAAGCCGAGGGTCCCCTTTGGTTTCTGAAGCCCCATCCCTGCAGCCCCCTCTCCTGCTGTGACAGCTCCTCCTCAGAAAGCTGTGTGGCTGGGAGGCATGTACCAGCAGCTCTCAGCAAGGCTGTAGAAGCATGTTTGAGCTTATATCCTGTGAAATGGGGAGGCGAGTGCTCCACACCAGCCCAGCTGGAGGGGAAATTTTGAAGGAAGGAAAGTGTAAGATAACGTGGCTGCTGGGAATAGTTCAGCTGAAGCTGAGCAAGACTTTCTTGTGCACCCTTCAGAATTAAACAGCCAGACTATGGCATCTCTAAGACTCATATGTCAAGAAAATCCAAGGGAATAGTGGCCAAAATAAACAGCCAGCTGGGAAGTGGTCTGGTCTCCAAACTGACAAGACATGGATTTGACAGATGGACCACTCAGTGGATAAGCAATTGGCTGGATGGCCACACCCAGAGAGCTGAGGTCAATGGTTCATGAAGTTCAACAAGGCCAAGTGCAGGGTCCTGCACCTTGTTCAGCACAACCCCTGACACAAATACAGGCTGAGGGGAGAATGGCTGGAGAGCAGTCCCGTGGTCCTTGGGTGGTAGTAGATGAGAAGCTGGACATGAGCTGCCAGTGAGCACTGGAGCCCAGAGAGCAACTGCATCCTGGGCTGCATCAAAAGAAGTGTGGCCAGCAGTGCCAGGGAGGGGATTCTGCCCCTCTGCTCTGCTGAAACTGCACCTGGAGTGCTGTGTACAGCTCTGGAGCTGTCAGCACAGGAAAGACATGGAGCTCTTGGAGAAGGTCCAGAGAAGGGCCACAAAGATGATCCAAGGGCTGGAGAAGCTCTGCCGTGAAGACAGGCTGAGAGGGTGGGGGCCGTTCAGCCTGGAGAAGGGAAGGCTCCAGGGAGACCTTATAGAACCTTGCAGTACCTGAAGGGGCTACAGGAAAGCTGGGGAGGGACTTTTCACCAGAGAGGGCAGTGACAGAACAAGGGGTAATGGTTTTAAACTGAAAGAGAGGAGATATAGGATAGACATCAGGAAGAAATTCTTCACTATGAGGGTAGGGTGCTGGAAGGGATTGCCTAGGGAGGTTGTGGAAGCCCCATCCCTGGAGGTGTTTAAGGCCAGGTTAGATGAAGCTTGTGCAGCCTGATCTAGTGGGCAGTGTCCCTGCTCATAGCAGGGGGGTTAGAACCTGATGATCTTTAAGGTCCCTTCCAACCTTAACTATGCTATGATTCCAAGTGTATAAAAGTCACCTTGTTGCTGCATCCCAGCACCTTCTGTTAGCAGAGAGATCTGAACCTACACCAGAACCACATCCATTTGATAGTACCCTCTGGAAATGTAGAGAGAGCAGGCCAAAAGGAAATTGACTTACAAAGTGATATAGTGATTTTATTTATTTATTTTAAAAGAAGTTTACTTCTCTTATTGCTGAGTCAAGTGCTGTTGCTCTCCAGGTGGGCTGTGTCACATGGGGACATCAGGGATGACTTTTCTTATCCCAAGAATAAAACAGACCAGAGGAGGGGGGGAAGAGAAGATTCTGCACAGTTTGGACAAGAAAAGAGTTGTCCCTGTGCTGTTTGTTCAAGTGCATGTACTCCTTGTAGCTGAACAGGACTTTGGGTGTGCGTTTGTTGGTGCTTGTTCCTCCTCCAGAAGAGCTGAGTGGCAGAGGTGGGGATGTCCACCCTGCTAAGAGAAGTGACAGCAGCAGCACATAAGATGCAACAGCCCTGCATCACATCATCCGTGTGCCACTTTTGACACAGCTCACTAGATTTGTTCTTCTTATGTTTCTGAAATCTCTTTTGCCTACCTCCTTCTATCCAGTTTTAGAGCTGCACCAATCTGCACATGCATCGTGTGTAAGAGCAGACTGTAGAACTGGGAGTGAAATGGCTTCATTTCTGGGCTATTTCATGGATGTAAATGACAAAGTTGGCAGGGCTCAATATTTCTGTAACACAAACATGGCTGCATATAGTTCATATTGTCTTTAAATAACAGATTCCCAAGACTGGATCCAAATATAGGGAAACTTCTGTGAAGGACCATGCAGGGATTAGAGCGAAAATGAGTCTCCCAGCAGAGTGGTCTTTAGATAAAGGTCAGGAAAAAAATATAATTGGAAGCCTTATTAGGATAATTTAAAATCCTCAGTGTAGATACCAGCTGAAGGAATATTTAGTGCAGTAAGTACCTACCCTCTTATTTAGAGTTTGAGTAGTTTTAAAGGGTATTATGACCAGTATAAAACAGTAGGAGAAGACAGCTCAGTTTACATATGTGAACTGCAACTTTAGCTTAGAAATTCTAGCATTTTATAGACTTAAGCTGAACCAGATTCTTTGCTTGGGGGTCTTGATTTAATAAAAGGGAGGAGAGGATAATGCTTTGTTAAAGATAGAGGTAAGATTCCAGCATGGTGTCTCTTGCATGAGATGCTGCTTCTGGAAGCACAAAAATCCAGCATCCAAGCAAGATGTATTCCTTCCTTGTAACCCATCCCTTTGTCTATCACCTGAGAGATTACTCCTGTTAAATAAAGCAAATGGTTTTGGAGTTACTGCTCTGGTATTCTTTACTGTAAGACAAAGGGAGCTTATTTGGGTTCAGAGGAAGATAAGGAAGAGCTTTATTTCGCCTTGTGCTAATAGATAAGAGCAACACCTGTACCAGGAACTGGGGTTTCTACTCACTGCTTAAGTACTTTCAAGCAGCTTTCTTCTCCAAACATTTTAGCCTAGTTTTCCTGAGCTCATTTTGTTCTAGCTACCTACCCTATTGGAAGGGCCTTCTCCAGCTGCCAAGTGGTGCCAGAGGACAGCCCACCCCAGCACCCTCTCACCACGGCAGGAGCTCAAGGCAGGGCAGCTCCCTGCCTCTTCCCACTGCCAGGCAGGTCCTTTGCCCACCTGGTAGAAGCAGAAAGGAGGGATTTAGATGAGAAGCCTTGCAGCTCTCTGCCAAATCCTCCTCCTCATCTCCCAAAATCTCTGCGTGAGCAAACTGGCAAGGGTTGCACTGATGAGATCAGCAGCATCTGCTGCAAGCAGAGGGCTCCCGGCAGCAGGGAAGTCCTCGCTGCCTGCTCAGCCCTCCGGGCACTGGGGAATTACAGGGAATTGCCACCCCTTGGTTCCCTCTGCAGGTTATTCCTATGGAGCTGAGACGTGTAGCAACAAGTGAGGTGGCTGCAATCCCACATGGAGTCAGCAACACAGCACCAGCCTGATCAACAGAGACACACCAGCAGTACCAGTAGCTGTTCTACAGCTAGATAAATACATCTACATATTTGTGGACCTCTGAAAGAAGTCAGCAGGTTGCAGGCAGGTTTTAGAGACTCACCCTTGCAGAGCAAAGCAAAAGCCAGGAGCTTTGTGCTAACAGTGTTGGTTGGTGTAGCAAAGAGCAGCTTACCTCCAAGTGCCTTCTGCCACCATCTGACTGGATGAGATTTGTAAGACTTCATCCCTGAAGCATCTCAAATTCTGTAGTTGAATCCAAGTTTTTCCTGGAAAAGTGGGGCCCATTGATGCCATCTCCAGGCCTTCTTCTCCCACAGGCATCAAAAAAAAGCTGTCAGTTTAACTCCATTGGGTTGTATCAACACCATAGTCTTTGACTACCCCAAAGGGTAGTAAGTAGTTAAAAAAAAAAAATCTTCACACAAAAAATGGGTTCAGGAAAACCTTCTCCTCTTCTAAGATACCACCCTACAGAACCTAACTTTAAAATTTCTTCATAAAGTAAGGCCTTGGTGCTCTTTATATTTACCCCAAACAAGTGCATCCACTCTTTTTTAATTTGCCCTGCCAGAAGGTGTCTCCTCAATGAACTCTTAATTAGAAGTGGCCTGTGGAAGGAGGGTATCAGATCCACCTGGGGAAAAAAAAATAAATGTCCTCCCCCTCTCATTGCACTTCGATGTAACCTTGATATTCTCTTCAAAAATCTTCTTTTTACTGCTTGCTATTGATTTCTGGCTGAGTAATTAAAAAGTCTAGCTGTATGCCTTTATTTCTGCTCCAAGTGATAAAAGCTATGGAAATATCTTTCTTTTCCCCTGCAGAACTAGAATTCAGTAGAGAGGATGGATGGTTAGCTCCCATATTTTCCTCTGTAGCTCAAATATGGATTTTGAGGGTGCCTGTTTCATTCCGTAGCTACCCATGCCATGTATTTAACAGCAAAATAAGCTACATCAACCTCACCTGTCTCTGTCCAGCCCAGTAACAGAGGCAGGGGCTGAGGGGAGCTGGCTCCTGCAGCCAGGAGCAGGCACGTGGTGCAGGAACAACGTGGCTCCATCCTTCCATATGCCAATGGTTTGAGTATCTGTTGCTGCTTCTGTTAACTTATTTTAAGACAACAATAAAGCCAGCAATGTGCACGCATGTGTGTTCAATATAAATGATAATCTGCAGAAGGACCATTTCCTCAGTTCTTGTGGGGATGGTGCTGGCACTGGCCTCTTGGGAAATCTGCAGCAATGGAATTTGTTAAGAGTTTGGGTTTGCACTTTTTTTACTCCCCTTATGTTATATGAAAGTTTGCTATTAATCATGAAGATTTATTGATTGTTCTAGGGCTAGGGATAATTAAATATACAAAGGCTTGGCAGTTAGAGTAGAGCATACTCTTTCAGAAATGCTAACAATATGTTAAATCCAAGGAATTCCACTCCTAGGACTCCGTGGGGTCATAAATAAGTTCAGTGCAGGGGATATAAATATACATGACACCATTTAAAAATCAGATATATGACTGGACTATAGCTATTGAGTTTATGTCTCGCTTATCCCTTAGTTACTAAGGTTAGTAACCCCTCCCCCTCACTTCCATTAGGCTTATTATTTTACAGCTGAATAAAATCATATATATGTGTCATTCATGGGTTTTTAGTCTCACAAGGACTTAACATTCTAGAATTAAATGCATCACTCTGTGAGTATCCCCAACTTTTATGGAAAACAAATTCTTGCCACCCCTCCCCTCCCAATGCTAACTGTCCAGCTATGAAACAGGGGGCTATCTACCCTCTGAGTGAGATTTTATTGCTAAAATAAAGTAAAAATTGTTTTAAAACAAAGAACACACATCTTTATAGTAAAACTCAAGTTTGTTTTACAATTAGAGAAAAGAGTCACATGGTCCCCCAAAAAACCCCAAGTTTTATATATATATTTTGAAAATATATTTAAAAACATAAAAAACTCTATAGTTAAACATATATTATGTTAATCAGTACACTTAAATATAGCTTAATTATATTTACAATATGACGCAGTTGCTTTTAAATTTTAATGCCAATTTCAATTTTTCCCAAAAAACATAAAATTATATAAATATACAATAAATATTTATGTTACACAAGGTGAATAATAGAGAACAAGGCCACAGACATTAACTTACAGTTGCAAGAGTCTTTACTTTAACACAGCACTAGGCCTGCTGACATGCATGATATACCTTTGTCACAAACAGACCACAGCAAGAGTTTAATTAAGTGACATGAAAGAAATCCAACCTCCCCCACCCTGCAGTCTCTGCTTTAATTAAAACTGCCAAGCCTGTGATCATGGATGTACTAGGTCAGGCAAGTGAGAGCCATGGGACTGCAGTTTAATTGCTGGTTTCACGTCCTATACACTGAAATCATCAATTGGCATAGAATTGGCCTATGATGGGGAGTATCCCTCTCGATGTAGCTACAGGATATGTTGTTTTCTGTAGGTTCTCAGCTCCACCCCTTAGTCTCCCACCCTCGTGGGCTGCCCTGTACCCCTCCAAACCTGCCATCCCACTGTTTTAGTTCTGCTACTCCAATGTCACCCTCACTTATTCCTAGGTGAGGATTTCTGGCTTAAGGATGTAGCCATAATTCACTTGGGGAAATGAGGAACTTTATTTCTAGCATGACTTATGCATGAACACTTCTCTTTTGGAAATTCAATTTATTTGAACTGGGAATGATTTTATTCCTGTATCTGAATGAGATTACTGCCATGTCCTAGCTATCATTTCTTTTTCCAGTCTGGATGAGAGATCTGTTTGTTATTCACTCATTAGCATCATCCTTTCCCCTTCCTAAGCAACCAACCCTGGTTTTGAGAGAAGCCACCATTACACTATCTCTCTGCTGTAGCTTAGGAATATTGCTGAAAATAGCTCCTGAGCCACATTTGGGTTATTAAATGCAAAGAATTATAATACACATAGAGATTTTGGACACAGTGGAAGGAAATTCTCCATTATTCCAACATTTAATTTGCAGGAAGAGCACTTCAGTTGAAGTTTTGAGACATTTCATTAAGTTGTATTTTTTTATTTTTGATTTCTGTGGGATCCTGAATATCTGCAATTGATCAGGAAGGCTGAAGTTTGAAATGGAGGTGGGTCACACAACCCTGGTTTTTAACTCACAGTCCTGCAAGCACGTGGCCAATGCAAAAGGCTTTGATTGTACAGTTGGGAAGCTTCTCCTTTGACGGTCATTTATATCCTAGGGAAGAGGAAACCCTTCTACCTTAAGAAGAAGAAATTACTGGGTTTAAAGGCATCTCTGTTAACTTCCACCATGAGCTTCTACTAGTACTGGCATATTAATCAGTGCTAACATGCTCTTCAAAGATAATTATTGTGAGGGACCATATTAGAATAAGCTTTGCCCAGTCCAGATTTTTAATTAACTTCACCAGCAAGGCAGACTAACGCAGATCCTGCAGCATTCAGGAGTTATATTTTGCTGTTGTTTCCTCTTTGCTCAGTGACTTTTCTTCATCTACAGGAATTACAAATATAGCATCTGCCTTCAGTGAGCTCACTAACGAGGTATTTCTGCCTCTCTGCCCACTGTAGTCAGTGCAAGTGCTATGCACAGCTCTCAGGCTTACAACCTGCCTTTTTAGAAACACTTCTGTCAGGATAATTAGAGGGGTAGCACAGAGCTAAATACGTCTATCAGAACCTAAGCAACGTTAAGCCAACTCCTCCAGCACTTGCTCTCCACTTACTTCAAGAGTATTTTTTTATGCCAACATTTGTCTCGTAAAATAAGGCTGACAGCAGAGGTAGAGCCACATGTACATAAATGCTAATTGCTTTCAGCTAGAAGCAGAGCCTGTCTCTGCCTCCTTCCCCAGCCATGCTCAGGGCTCCTTTGGGCAGGGATATCACCATGGCTTGCACACCATGCTTTGCAGGCCTGGGGCTGCTAGACATGCTCTGGAGGTAAGGGCATCAGCATCCAAGGCAAAGCTCTCACTCTCCCACACAGTGCACAGGACCACATTCAGTGCTGATGGTCTTAGCCAACCCAAAATGCTGTTACTTGCCCCTGAATTGGCTGAGCTACCCAGTCCTGTGACCAACCTGATCTCAGATCCATGATCATCTTTCTAGACATTCTTGTTGTGCTTCACCAAGACATTTGATCCAAGCATAGAGTCTTTTATTACATGAAAATCATTGCTCCCAGCACTCTAGAGAGTATGTTCTCTATGACAAGCTCCAGTTGTATGTTAAGTGAAACACTTTAAAGATCACAACCAACATCCTTCCAGAGGGAGGAAAGCGGGGGGAAAAAAAACCAACCCAAACACAAACAAACATGGTATAAGCAAATGCAGGTCTCAAAAGACAGCAAATTAAAAATAATTTAAAAAATAACCCAAATAAAGCATGTTGTCGTACAGTTAAATAAGTGCTGTCTTTAAACCTGAAGTTCAACAATGTGAAGTGGAACATCACCATTTTTTTTTAAGTTGCCTCTTTTTTTTTATTATTATTTTTGTCAGTAGTTGGATTGCTATCGCAGACACCTTCACAACACCCAAAAAACAAATTGGTTTTTAACCCAGAATAAGGTAATGATTATTTTTTTTTTACTTTTTCAATCTGATGGGAGTTCAAAAGTAAAAGAGAAACAGTAGAACTATGACAACAGCACCTTGACATTGTTTTAATTCCAACGCTATCAGAAGTTAAAAGCAGTAAACAGATATAATACTAACAGGAATAAAGATACTTACTGTCTAAAATGTAAACGGAATGTTTTGGTTCAATTTATTTTTCTGAAAGAGGACAGTTTATCATCAATTCACAATTGAAGCAGCATGCAATTTTATTCTTTTTTTTTTAACCTTTTTGTATTTTCGATTCTTGGCAACGGCGACAAACCACAATGTTATCGAGGAATGTAATGCAGACTTTTTTGTTTGCTTGCTTTTCCCTTTTTTTTTTCCTTTTTTTTCCTCCTTTTTTTTTTTTAAACTTGTGCGCAAATGACTTTTGTTCCCCTTCAGGTCATGGATATGTTCAATAAATAGATTGTGGAACCACTGTACTGTATAAACCTCAGTTATACATGCAGTCCATAAAATTTTTTTTTTCCTTTTTTTTTTACTGAATAATTTACCCTGTTATGTATATATACAAATAGATAATTTTTGTCTCAATATAATCTATACAACACAAACCCACTATCTTCCCCTTTTAATGGTCAATGTACATACACAGGAAGTGTCTATCCTTATAAAGCGCCAGCCAACTCGCTTTTTATTATCCATGGTGAGAGCTCTCACGTAAGACTGGGTAGTTCGGCACTGGGAGTTCCAGTGCCTCTTGTCTATGCCCCTGCAGCCCTCCTTTGTGTACCCCTTGGGGTTGCATTTGGTCTCGTAGAAGTATTGCTTCAGTTGGCCTTTGGGTACTGGGACTTTTTCCAGGACGGTGACAGTGGCCCCGGACATGTCCACCGCAGTCTTTTTCTCCGCCGCCGTCACCCACTCGCTCATGCTGTCGCACACGCTCAGCTCCCCGCGGCGCGCGGGGTCAGAGTGGCGCCGGACCCTCATCGACATGTTTGCAGCATCCAAGTAGTTTTTGTACTCCTCGAGCAGAAAGAGCAGTGGGGGTTCCAAAGGCACTTGACTGCTGAGCATGACTCGGGAGGTGTACAAGTCTGCATCCTTGTTTTCCTCGCTGGGCTGGATGTCCTGGTCCTCATCTAGAAGCTCCTCTATGACATGTTCAAAAGTGTCCGCCAGCGAAGTCAATCCTCTTGAACCAGCACTGGGCCCATTTAGGCTCTCAAGAGTCCCGTGGGTCCGAAGACCTGGGTAAGCCAAGCTGCCTTGTCCTCTTACACTCGCTTCTTTCATCGGGGCAGCTTTCATGCAACTGAAGTATGAGATAACCATAGTAAGGAAAAGGATGGTCATCACTCTTCTCACTTGGTGGAACTGTGAAGGAAAAGGGAAAAAAAAAAATAAATTAACTTACAAGGGATGGAATAATAAACATTCACCTGAGTTCTCAGGAGACAGACGTTACGCATTCTCAGCAGAGATCTGCTGCATGCAGCCACAACTCGTTACTGGTGACGAAGCACACTCTTGTACAAGGGTGTTCTTTGATTTTTCAAAGCATATGCCAAAGCTCAGGCAACCAGCAAGTCAAGACTTCTTACACAGAATCATGCCAAACTCTTTCCATAGCAAGTATTAGATTAGATACTATGCAGACTCCTTATTTATTGACTTATTACACCTATTTCAAGGAACAGCAAAAGCAGAAGTGCTATTTAGCAATGCAACACTTGAGCAGCAAAAGGCTGCTTCGCAAGCGTGAAAGGGAAGACTTCAATTTCAAGTGCAAATGCAAATATTTGACTTGTAAGATCTGTCTATGCCAAAAATCTCTCATCGTTCTAGTCACAAGAAACTGAACAGCACCAAGATAAATTGCGTTTGGATTTTGAAAGCAACCTTTAAAACACAGGAAGAGGCCATACAAAATCTGAGGTCTCAGCAGGTCAATTCCTCATCTAAAAGTAGAAAGTGTGTATGCATAAATATAGAACAAGAAAATGGCCCAGGACAGCATGCTGGCTACCATACTAAATTTGAGCTGGCAAGATTGCTTGCATCATGTGAATGCCATGGAAGGGACTTGCTGGATTACAGAGCTGATAAAGAGCCATACTGCAATGACAGCACCAGACCACTGTCCTGTCCTTTCCCAGAGCCCCACACTGCCAGCTCTCAAGCAGGGAGAGCACCTATTGAAACCCAGTTAAAGCCCAGAGCTCAGCATGAAAGCCAGCAGCACAGTAAGCCCTAATGCCACGGTGAAATGCAGCAGTTTGCCCGTTTCTCTCGCATTCTGCCCCAAGTTCTGGTGCATGATATGGGCCATACTTTGAGGCTGCTGTGGGCACTTTGCTCCATTCTCATTGAACAAAGAGGGGCAGAACCTCCTTCCCAAGAGCTTTGATAAGTCTCTGTAGATTGTACATTCATAGAATCACAGAATGGTTAAGTTTGGAGGGGACCTTAAAGATCATCAGGTTCCAACCTCCCTGCTGTAAGTAGGAACACCTCCCACTAGACCAGGGTGCACAAGCCTCATCCAACCCGGCCTTGAACACCTCCAGGGAAGGGGCTTCCACAGCCTCCCTAGGCAATCAATTCCAGCACCCTACTACCCTCATGCTGAAGGATTTCTTCCTGATGTCTTAACCTAAATCTCCCCTCTTCCAGTTTAAAACCATTACCAGTTTCTACCATTTCTCAGGGTAGAAACTATCTCCTCCTCAAGTACACACTTTATCGCACCAAGAAGCCTCCAAAGCCCACAGTGACCGAGAGCTATGCTTTCTGTCTGATCCCAAGTGCTACTAACAACATCCATCACATCCAGTTGTTATTTCTCCTCCTTCCCATCTCGGCTCTCACCAGTTCTGCTTGCTAGAAAGCAATGGCATTGCTCACATTTTTGAAGTAGCAGCTAATGCTTGTTTCAGAGCTTTTGAAGTTCATTCGGAAGTACCTCATACTTGGCAGCACTCATTGGAGTAAATTCTATTTCTGTTTGCCAACAGGGTGCTATGTAAAAAGCCTTACTTCATCTTCTGCAAATATGCTGTGGGAAACTAGTACTCTTAAGACTTGAACATGGAAAGACAATCTATCATAGAGCATGCAAATAATGTGAATTATGTACTAGGAAAGGCAATGCCCAAAATGTAGGTCTCAAAGTTTACTTAATGAAGTGTGTGGGGGGTTGGAAGTGTTTGGGTTTGTGTCCATGCCCCCCTTACCCTCAAGGCCACACTCAACCTGATTTTGGCCAAGAATCCTCTCTACCCCAGCACAACTTGTTCTTCATCCCTCCACCTCTCTTCCTGTTTAAAAGTGTTATTGTGACATAGATTTATTAAGATTAAACAAACCTGACATCTGTGACTCACAGAACATCGTGTTTGCTCTAACCATGCAGAACATTAATATTTTGCAGATTTTTTCATCCTAGGATTTAAAAAACATTCTACAAGGAGTAATATCAGATTTCGTCCTCAAAGGAGAGGAAGAGAGACACTACAGAGATGATTCATGACACAAGGAAGAAGGTTATCAGTCTTCCTCTATCAAACAAGGAGAGACAAGAGGGAGAAGAGGTGGTTCAGCTGCCATACAAATGCAGAGCCAGTGAAGCAGGTAACAAAAGTAACAACATTCAGACACCCCCTCTTCTAAGAATTGTTTTATATAAAATTTAAAAGTGAAAAAAACCCCAAACCAACAACCAAACACCCACATCACATCTTGTGACCACCAGAGCAGTGAACAGAACACAGATCTTCTGGCTCCTCATCAAGTTCCTGTTATTTTTATTAGAGTAGTGCCCAGAGGTCCCAGCCTACATCTCTGCTCTGGAGGCCAGACTGTCTGAGCACGTAGTGCCCCCAAGGGCCTTCCAGCACAAAGGAGACAGGGCAACACTGGAGGCATCAAGGCAAGCACAAAGCAGAGGAGAAGCTTGCACCCATCAGCTTATTACAGCTGTTGGAGGCTGAATATTTGGGTTTCAAATTAGGGAGGTGAGCCAAGGACAGAAGGATTCCTGGACCAGGTCACATCCTTCACTGGTGTCACTGGGCTTTTAACCTGTCATGATAGCAACGATCTTGGGAGGGATGTGAAATTAATAAAATAGTGGCTGTGCAACTTTGCACATTTTGCTCACGAGGAAAAATGACAGATGACAGAGAGGTGCAGAGAAACCTCATCAACTGACTCCAATAAGCTCCCAGCCCCCTCCACCAACAGCTGGTTGGTTACCAGATCTAACAGTACTTTGTACCTCACGTTAAATTAATCCTTCCTTAATCAATTTTGCCTTCCATTTAGGCAGGAAATTGCTGTCAAGCTTGAGCAATTTACAGCAATTGCTGCTATCATCTGGGGTAGCAAGAAACAGTGTACAACTAGGCTCTGAAAACCAACAGCTTTAAGACAGACTAACGACTCTTTTACATAACATACTGATAATACAAAAGAAAATGTGTTCTCCTAAAAGCCACCCCTCTTCCTCATATGAATAACAGTAGAGGAGTATGTCAAAGTAAGCTTTAGAAGCACAGGCACATGGATTATTACTAGCAAGCAGACACAGATCAAACATCTACTTCTTCATAAATGAGTCCCAGACTAAGCTCAACTGTGCAAGCAGGATGTGAAAAAATTCTTGCCTTGACAGTGACTTGAGCAATATACAGAGTCCTCATCTTTGGCAGCAAAATGATATCAAGTGATTTAATGTGAGGAAGCAGCATTTTAACACCTAGGACATTTCCTCATTCTAGAGGCCATAGCAATTTCTAGAGCAGCTGCTCAAAATCTACTAGTTTAATATGCTACAGCAGAAGATTTAAATCTCACTCTATGTGTATAAACAAACACACAACCTTTCAGCTACTTTTGAACTGACTCACAAATGCACAGTTCATCTCTTCCTTTGTGAGGTTGGACTAATATTCCAATGCAGCAATGTCATTGGAAACACTCTGGATGGCAGCTTCCAGTCCTTTTCCTCTACTCCCCAGCTACCAAACCTTCACTGTGTTGCAAAGATCAAAGATATAGGCCAGCCAGTTACAGTAAGTGCCTGGTGAATCTCAAACACTAACAGATTATGCACAACCTTCCAATTACAAGGAATTCACCACGTCACCCTACGTGGAAGTGGAAGCAGGGTGGGAACACAGAATAAAGTTGAATTTTCCTGCTTTCCCAGCATGCTGCTACTGAGCAAGGCATCACCCCTTTCCATGCTAGGCACATCCATCCCATGAGGCCTTCATGATGATGCCCCAGCATTTCTCTGTACACCCAGGCCTGATGCTACCCTGGTAGACTGAGCAACTATTCCCCACAGAGGCTCATCAGAGCTGATTATTTCTTAATTGGAGCAACGTGGCTGATACTGCATGTTCTGAGGGCATCCATACAAATGAATGCCAAACAACAGAGTGCCATGGCCACTTTCAGTCAGACAGGCAGCTAGAAAAATATAAAATAAAACCACTGATGATAAAGCTTCCATCTCTGTAGTCCTATAATGCACTCATCCCATTCCTTCTCAGCTGTAGGAGGTTCAGGTCTCTGGTCCCCACCTTCTAGGAACAGCAGCTAAAGGCTGCAGTTTGCACTCCACCAGTTCAGCCATCTAACTGGGCACAAAAGATCAAAGGCTCCTCTAGGAGAGGGAATCTTGGTTCATCTGCTGTTGTATACACCTATTAACTTGTATGAAATAGATATGTTATTTAAAACAGATGTATGCCAGCCTCCTCAAGACCTAGCCTTAAGCTACTTTCTCAGGTGACTGAAGATGTCTCTGTCAGAAATAACATGAGTGTGGTTTCCCAAACGACATCCATTCTCATGGCTGCAAGAACATCCCTCCTTCTCTCATGCAGCATAGCAAAGCTGGAGCAATGAAAAGAGGTCACCTAACATGGACCAGATCTTAGGATGACATGACCTAGTTTGTAGTTCAATAAAATCCATACAATTACAGCTAGAATAAGGGCACATAACTGTGGCAGTCATCTCCACTAATGGGAAGGAGGCTCGTTAAATGAAGGTCATGTCAATTATCTACAGCTAGTTTACATATGCAGTCAATTACCTAGCCACACTATTTATTTCAGTATTAGTACTTAATGAGGATTCACTGGTTAATTGTTTTCTTTCATTGTTTTTAGTTATTTTAAGCAGAAATCTAGCAGCTTAACGGGTTGCATTTCCAGTAGAGAGACCTGAGGAACAGCTGCGAACACATACTTGCTTTTCTGCATCCTGATATGAGCTATGGAAGTTGAAATAACTTTAAAATGGAATAGATTAATAATGCTTTAATCTCCAGAAAGAAGTGTGTGGTTGAAGATAAAATTAGCAGCAAGAAGACATTCATCTTCTGCCTTGCCATTTTCTAAGACCTTTATATAAAAGTTCAATTTACTAAATACTACTGAATGGCAGAGGCACGAGTTCCTGCTCTACACATCATTACCGGAGTGTGTGAACAGATACCAAAATGGGATGCATGTCAGCACATGACTTGCAAAGACTAAATGTACTGAGAACAAATAGTATTAACCTTTAACACATGCATAACTGGATGTCTGACGCACTCTTGGTTATCCTTGCGGCTATTTATGCAGCAAACTATATAATTACTTTTTTATTACTGAAAACAAAGCACTCTCCCCCCAACACACACCCAATTTGTATTCTTGTAAGTTGGTTTTCCCAGTCAGGAAGAAGAAACCCATTTTGTAGTTATTCTCTCGTGTTGGTTTTCCCTGAGGTAATAAAATCTACTTGGCCCTAATGCCAGAGATGGCAGAGACTAAGAACCATTTTGAACACGAAGATAAAATAGCAAGCAAATTTACAAGTAGCTTGTAAACAACAACTTTAAACATGAGAATTTTCCCTTCATCTTAAGATAATAAATGTTGCCTATGGTGCAGCTTCTGAGAGGAAAGAAACTCCAGCAATGCCTGCACTGACTCAAGAGAAATACGTGCCCATTTAAAGCACTACAAGGGGATTTTGTGGGGTTCCTAGGTTTTATCAGACTCTGCCCAACACAGACAAAAGTCACAACTTCTCCTGCTGACCAAATGTGGGAAAGAAACCAAAGAAAATAAGGGCAAAATAAGAATGCCATGACACTACACTCCTGATCTTTCATGGAGTTACCTATCAAGAGTTTCCTGAAAACTTTCATCATACCTTTCTGGGCAGTCAAACAACCATGCAAAGGACACACTTGCTTCAGGTCTGATAAAGAGAATTCAGCTTCTCTAATGGGTGCAGAGCAGACAGTCTCCTCATTACAAGCATGCTTAAACTTAAATTGGCCAAATGCAAAGCTACAAGGAGTTCCCAGTAGGATTTCTGTCTGATGAATCTGCCCATACCAGGAAACAGGCAGGATGAGTTTTGGCAGTATGTGCAAGTGAAGAAATAGCAGGCCAGACTCACAGATGGTATTAGAGCTTTCAGAGAGACAGCACCCATGGCAGAGAACAGATGTGCACTATTTTTGTACTTTTACAATGGGAACTGGTTGTTGAGCCAGTGACACACATATTGCCTTTCCAGCTGTTGGCAGCAGCATCCCACACACGGGGCGCTCAGACTGCACTGGGTTTTGCAATCCCTTGCTATAAACAAAGAAACTCTGCTCCAAAGGGTCCTTGTGTGTGCACTCCTATATGTATGTATCAAAGACAATATGCTTTACCACAACATTTTTTGGCCAAAACTTCATGTTGAAATACCAAGGTATAGACCCCTCAAATAAAAGCACTACCAGCAGATTTATTTTTGCTTATCAGGAGTATCCTGGGTAGCCACAAATACTGCACAGCAGGGACATGACTTCCAAGCCTAAAGCCTAAGCATTAGCAAATTCCAATTTCAAAATTGACCTTAGGCTTAGAAAACCACATTAATCTGTTTTAGAGTGTTTGTCAAGATACGTTCATGGAATTACTGTGTTCATTCACAAGTAACATTATGCAACCTCTGTGAAAGGAAAGTTCACCTACAGAATAGGCTATCTAAAGCTCCCCACAAAACAAGGAGAAAAACCACAAAACCATTCCATGGAATGATTACTCTGTGCCAAGATACTACCTGGTTCTTCTGTGTGAGCAGATAATTACTGTTCTCTGAAACAGTTTGCTTTGATAGCCTCTAGAACTTTATCTAATGCTAATTCAACCTATACACAGATAAATGTTAGGGCAGAACCTCAGACCCTTGAGCAGCATCTGTGGTTTGCCTTCCATTTCACTAAGGCTCTTTGGTATGAAAGACTGTGCTGAACCATCACAGGACTAAGCTATTCTGCCAAGTACACACATGAAGCTCCACTGAAGTTCAGGATAATTGGCACCCAACAGCAGGAACAGAACAGAGCGTGTTGCGTGCGTACTAGCGTGTGTTGGATCCCTTGTACTGTGACATGTGTCCAGCAGCCCTGGAACGACCCAGAAGCTGCTGTACCAGTTGAACTTGGATCTTACACGAGTGCCTAGAAACTATTGAACAGCATATAAAACATCCCACGCACCCATCAGTTCTGCTGCAAGTGGCAAACTCCCTAGGACCTATAGAACATTATGCACTCAACAGGAACGTAAGGGAAGCTCAGCCAAGGCAAATCAGTGGTTAAAAAGCATAAGCATCAGATGGAGCAGTTACCCGTGGTCTGGGCAGGCAGTGCTTCCTCTAGGACAAGGGAGGAGAACAACCCATTTGTTTCAAGACTCTTACCTTTGCTGAGACCCTGACTGTGTGTGGCATTGCTGTAAGAGAATATCTTGCTTTTAGCCATAGTCAGTCCTTGAAATGAAGCAGATCAGTATGTTGTGATGTGCATGAACCAGAAACTGGAAATGCCTGTTGTCAGAGCCCTGACAGGTATTAACAATATGCCTGCATTTGCCAGTGGTGTTATCAGTCATCTTTTGGCTGCCTGCCCTTGTGTGCAGATTTCTCTCAACACATGCCCAGTCCACTTGTTAACATGGCATCTCCATGGAAATCCTGCCCATGGATGGGGCAAGGGATAAAAGCTTACACTGAGGCATCAGGGCAGCTCCTGGGGGTACTCAAACCCAAAGTTACACGGGAACATCCAGACCCGGGGTACAAGTTGGTAAGTTAGGAAAGTCACCTGCATTAATGGAATAATGAGAAATTTATATTTAATACAGATGTAGTCATTAAGATTTTCACCCACCTTACTGGGCAGTGAGCCCTGCAAGTGTCCTGCTGTAACAGTGGCTTAATCTTTGAGATAACATTGTTGAAAAATTATGTTAATACGTTAACATAATGGTATGGAAAACACTTCACCACTGATATTTTGTTAGGACAATGCAGCACACCACATATTTGAGAGCATTAGAATTTTGGGCTTCCCCCCCCACCTTCCTAGTGATTTCACATTGAAACAAGATGTTATGGTTTGACTGCTCAAACCAGGACACAAGACTTTGGCAGTTGCTATGCCTGAGTCTCTATCCCTAATCTAGGATACAATCTAATCTAATCTGAGCAGCCCGATTCAACCAGATTCTACAGAAGGATACAAGTTTCCTAGACAATACTCTTACAACAGTCCTGTGGTGTAACTGCCAAGCAAGCAGCTGAGACCCACCCAAATAAGCTCCCCCACCTTTCCCATCTTTATTCTGGAAAATATGAGTATATGAACTTACCCACTTACAGATTTACAACACTGTGTATTGTTGCTTTCATTTCACAGGCTCCACAAAGGAAAGGGTTTGCAATAACTAGAATGGGTGAGGAGGTACATCTGGCAAAGATGCCAGCATCTGAAAACAAGCTTCATTAGCTGCAGTGGTTCAAGGTACGAACATTTCATGGAACATAAAGAAAAAGTAAAACCTGAAGCCTTGCAGGAAGAAGTAATTAATCAGGCTCCTAACTTCTACCAGTTGTATAAAGGTGTAATTTCTTTCACAAAGGAGTAGCACACTGATTCCTGTGAATTACATGGCCATTTGGTCCTTTCCCACCCAATTAAAAATGCAGTTTACCTGGTTCATGACTTTTCATACTTGCCACTAGATATAACTAGAGATTGTGGCATCATGGGAAATTATTTCCACACAAACTATTGAGGTTCATTGAAGCAGTATGTTTTGGTGGACCCAATCCTCACTGCCTACTATCAATCTACAGTGCTCTGTTCATAGATTTATACCAGCTGCAAAGGTGGCCCAGCAATGATGTGGTCATAAGGGTCAACAGCTAAACTAGAACAAAATGTTTGTTTCAGCAAAACAGCTTCCTCGCACTCAGGATTCCTGAGAGATATATGCATCTTTGGGAATAATCATACTTCAAAGAGGAAGGGAAAAAAGCAAGCTTTCAAGGTGTGCAGACTAGCTCTTCCCTTCCCCCACCCATAGAAGCACATAAATAGCCCAGACATGCCTATAAACAGAAGTATGCAAAATCCAGCCCAACACCACCTAACTTTCCTCGGCTCCTTGCTTGGGTGTCTTGTTTCATGCACACACACACACACACACACCACTGAAGAAAGTGGCTTTGCTGCCAACGGACTGTTCTCACTGTAAGAGCCCTTAAGCTCCAAAGGGTAGATTTGTATATGGGATTTCAGTCATTAAATAAACACTTCTCTAGAAAAACTTCAATACCTGTCCCTTCACATAAGCTGATCCTACTGCCCTGCAGGGAAGGAGAGCCTCTTTTCAGATAGCTGGGGGTGGGGAAGGAGAAAGTTAAAGCCAGAAACATTAAATTACCCAATTAGCCTGTTGAGTAGCCTCTCCACAGTCTCTCCAAAACATGACAGATTATCTAGAAGCCACCACCCTATTAAACAGAGCTGTCTTATCAGAGATAATTATTCGTTCTAGAGAGGAATAAAAAAATACTTAGAGGTTGCAAGAGAAGAGACATGGTACTTACGCCGCTGTGACTCTCCACTTGTACATTTCCTAGAGAACATGCTGCCAAAGCTCCCAAAGTGCTTCGCAAACACCAAATCTCAACAGTGAGGAGGAAATGCATCAGAAAACTAATTTTCCTTCTGGGTAGACTGAAGCCCATAAAGACATTTAAGCAACTTACCCCAGACTGCACAGCAAGTCGCTGCTGCCCCAGAGAAGAAGGGAGCCCCCGCTCCCAATCCCTCACTCCAGCCAATACACAAAGCTGCCTTACCCATATATATCATTCACATATTTGGCAAATCTCTCGATGGTAACTTAGATATCTAACCCAGGAAGAGGCAGGGCAGCTGATTAAAACCTTAGGGGTATTATTTTGAATACATATGCTAGCTCACTTCCATCTGTGTCGTTAATTAGTTCCTGACTGTAGGTTAAATGTAGGGCATGTTGTCACGAGCCTAAGGTGGGGTGGCAGGACCTCCTGCTATCGCCATATGGCTTTTTGTTTCTTCCATCATTCTTTGCCTTTTAGCCTCATGCTTCTCATTTGTGGCCTTGACCATTACATAACAAAGAACAACAAGAAAAGCAAAACTAGTGTTACAGTAGAAACAACCACTCTTCACCATTAAAACCTCCAAGAGGTTTGATTTGAAACACAATGCAACTTCTGTCTCATCCAGGGGCTGCTTTTTACCCACAGCAAATCTGTTACAAAATTCAGCAAAGACCTATTCCCACGGAGAACTACTAGTGCACAAGTGGGTATGCACCAACCCTATAACACAAACCAGGCAGCTTGCCAGGGACCAAAGGTCAGCCTTAATTTGGATAAACCAGAGAAGAGCAAGGCTATGCCTACTCGTAATACAGCTGCTGAGCCCTTACAGGGGATGAAGCCAGAGTAGCACCATCTCCATGAAAACAACAAAGGAGAAAAGATGACTGAATTCTGGTCATCTTCCTTTTCCAACGCATCTCCACACACATCTTTTTGTTAAGAACACAAGTGGCTCAGGACTGTCCTAAACAAAACTCCAAGTCATGTTTTGAAGTATGCCCTAACATGACTAATCACAGGATATGCAGAGTATCAGCAGTTCCCCTGCAGTCATCTTCTAGTGAGTATAAGTCAAAAACTAACAGGTCTGGTGGTGCTTTGTGACTGAAGACTTGCTCTAAAGTGTTTAACTTAGAGTAGACATAGAAGTTATTGTGTTTTCTAGCTCTCACTGTGTACCTGTCCTTCCACTAGCTAGAGGGAGGGGGAATGACTTCTGCTGTTTCCAAGCACGAGATTCTATGATTTTCCTAACAGTTAGAGGAATCAGAGCAAGGAAAAAATACACAACAATATCTATGTTGAACAAAGCTGATGAAGAACCTGATGATACAACTTCATGCTTGAGCATTATGAAATTCAAGATGTTACATCTAGGTTTGTCAGACTTGGAGGCTGACTTCTTTGAAGACTTAGACTTTTAAGTAGCTTCTTCAGTCTTATTTCTGCAGTAGGTTTTTTGTTTGTTTATTTGTTTGTTTTGGGGATTTGTTGCTGGGTTTGTTGTTTTTTTAAGGAGGCCTGTGGAATTGACTCACTGTTTTGCAACATCCTTGCTTATCATTAACACTCCTCTTACTTTTGCAGATACAATGGCAGAAAGGTTTTGCACAAGGGGCAGCAGAAATGAATCATTAGTGCAAAAACAGAGAAAGCAAAGGACTTAAAATGAGCCTTCCAAGGAAGGCAGCTTTGTTCTTAATTTTAAATTCAGGGACACATCATTAGCTTTGAAGGGGAAAACTAGTTTTCAGACATTCTTTTGCTTCTCATTACACGAAGTTTGTATTTCTGCGAGAAGATTTAAAGAAGTATCTCCTCATCCTGTCTTTTCACCATTTCATTGGCAGCAACCTGCAGGTGCCATACCAGCAAGTACCCTGCTGTTGTCATGAGATGCAAAATACCTTTCTTTGTCTCCCATAAAATAAAAACAACCCTTCACCAGTCTGCTGGACATTAGCTGCCAAGAAAAAAAGTAACCATGACATTGACATAAACTCTAATGTTTATATCTAGAAAAGCAAAAATTAAGAACTTCAGATGTGTTTATTTCTAGTTTTGGTTCAACCCATTATAAAGATAAAGGGCGGTCATGATGTTCAGCAGCAAATTCGTACTTCACCACAGTTTCCTGGCACGAGTTCTGGTTAAGTTACCCTTGCCAGCTTGAACTTGTTAGTGGCTTTGCTTCCCCCTTGGACTCACGCTGGCTTTCAGTACAAATTCTATCAAATAGCATTTCTCCCTTGGCATTTACAGCTCAGTCAAACTGGATTATCAACCCAAAAGGAATGTAAATAGCAAGAGAAGATCCAAGTCTTAATGCAGGCAGCCAGCAGGCACAATTATCTAGAAATACCACAAAACAAGTCCTGTCGCTCATCCCAACAGTGTCCATACGTTTCTGTAGTACAGTGACAGCTATGACTAAGGGGAAGTTGGTTTACTTATAATCCAGCACTTGAATAAAGTTTAGACTTCATTTCTTTTCATCTCAGTATATCAAATGCTGAACACTCACTGAGAGCGCCACGGTCAGCGTAAAGAAGGGTAAACTAAACCATATGGATACTAAACATTGCACCAAGCTTAGAAAGTAAATGGCATAACAGACTAAGGCATCCAGAGATCATAACCTTTAATTCCTTGATCTAGACAAAACTGCATTTCTCCAGGAGCTGTTATGTTTAAAGAAAGCAGAGTTTTGACCACATTAGATACAGCACAACATGTGCTAGAACTGGCACAAGGTTATTCTTACCTCTGCTTTTGTAAGATATGTTATTACAGGATTCTGAAAAAAAAAACCACAACAACCAACACAAAACCAAACAGCAAACCACTCTAGTCCTGTTCTTACTGTTACAGCCTTAACTGAAGCAATACGCTCCAAGTCTTTTGCATGCTGAGTTAATAAAGAGCATGTAACAGCATTTTGCTCAAAACCTCACCTAGTTTGATCTTTTCCCAGACTCCTCCTGCTACAGTACATGCATGCAAAGGACTACATGTCTATCTGTAGCCCAGTAAGTGTACTGGAGAGGCAGAGGTTGGATGTGGAGCTATGGCTGAGCTTAAGATAGTTTCTCAAACACTAGTTTGGCACAATGGCTCTCTCCTCATACACCCTCATATGTTATAAACAGTCTGCAGTTGTCTCCCAACTTGAACAGAGAATGTCCCTGTGCCACAGCTCCTCAGTTTCCCACAGGAAAACTCCGTTCCCTCAGAAGCTACACCTTAAGCATTTCCCCAATATACTTGACGCTAACAGATTTTAAGCATCATTAAGAAAGTATCAAAAACACCACCTAGAAAGATAGGCAGTATGTGCCATCAGCTAGTGACTTGCCTTTTCAAGGCTCTGCCAGATGGAAGTTCCCAGCTCCCACTGAGCTTTAGTTGGGTCTCTTACTCCTCTGGGCATTTGATAGCCATAAGCTAGCAGTTATTATAAAAGCCCCCAAAACATACTGTGTCTGTAAGAATCAAACAGACATGACTGCAAAGGTGATTGAGTTCAGCAGGCAAGAAAGGCACATTGTTTCTCTTTATAAGCAGTTCCTCACAAGTTAAATAGGGAACAGCGCTTATTCTTCTCTCTCAAATGCAGAAGAAGAACTTGCTATAGCCAAAGACTGATGGACAAAACATACAAGCCAGAAGTTGTGAGCTCAAAACAAAACAGGGAACTATATCCTGAGAACCAACAGGCAGATATTAAAAGTGTATTTCATGTTGTTAGAGTAGCAACATATACCTTCAGTAGCCCCCTAAGCATCAATACTTCATTTTGAAATTGCAAAAATCCTGGATCTAGTGAAATAAAGCTAAAGGCAGATTAGTCAATACATTAAGAAAAACAGATTATTTGTTTTTTCCCTATTCCACCAAGTATCTTCTAAAGGACACTCCCAACCAAAAAGACTTCGGTGAAGGGGTTGGGGGGGGAAACCTCTTCCTCCAAACCAACTCAAATCCATAAGGGACTGGTTCTAAATTGCACTTTTTTAGTGCAAACTTTGGACACGTTATCAAGTCTCCCTGACAGCTGTAGCAAGCCAGCAAAATTCTGACTCCCAAATACTTAACTGGGTGTAGCCTAAAGTTCAGTCAACAAGTGATTTACTGAAGGGCATCCTTCTTGTTTACCTCTTTCAGCCACACAAGGAAGACTGTATAAGGATTAGTTACCTGCATAGCTAGAACAGGATTCACAGGTACCACCTCCGCTACAGGGCTCCTTAAAGCCCTCATGCATACACACTGAATTTACTGCTGCGAAGGTAAGAATGATTTGGATGAGCTACCTCCCTCTTTTAAATTGTCCAGCCTCACTTGCCAGAGCCATCCCATAGCAGCCTGTTTGGCTCCTGCATCTCTAGGTGGCGGTAGCTGCTCAGATTTTGAGATAACCAAGAGATGCTTATCTGAAATTTAGCAACCAGTATTCCTCCCATCCTCCTAGAATTGCCTTTCCTAATTTGAAATGTGACCTCCTCCCCCCCTTTTCTTCATAATTTATAGTAGTCTGAAGCTGAGTCACAAGGATTTCTGCATTTCCCTAACCAAGTACACAAGAAAAGAAATGAACTGCCAAACTATTGAGGTAATTTGCAGCGTAAAGCATTGAGAGCTTCTAGTCGATCAAAGGACTCAGAGAAACAAACATAAGAACAATCATGCCTTCTGTTCTGTACAAATGCCACGGCCAGAAATAACTGTCCTAATTAAATGGTTTCAGAAAATGACTTCTCTGAAAGATACAATATTCTTACCGAGGCAAGTATACAACAGCTACAGCCTTATGGCAGCTGTCACCAGGACATGAAAATTCACTAAATGAAGTTTCCTTTTGCTTCCACTGCTTGTCCGTGGTACTCATCTTCAGACAGCTGTAGCCATTTGTGACACCTAAATGATGCTGTAATGGCATGTTCTGCTACCACCACTATCAGTGTTACTAAAGGATTACAATCACATCAAATCAGCATCATCCCAGCCAACCCTCTGCTCACAATTTACATAGGGTAGAAATTGTGCCTGAAATGAGGCTGGCTTTGTTTTGTAAGACTGTTTCCTCCTCTGCCAGATTCACAGTATCTTCAGTATTTCAGGTTGTTCCATGCTGATTGTTACTGTTGGGTGCAGCAGTGAACTCCACCAGTTTATGACTGTCTGATAATTAGTTCCTGAATGTTGAAAAGGAGAAAAGTATGAGCCTGACCCTACAGATCACCTACATTTCATGGATGTGACTGTTTGTCCTGTTCTGCACAGACAACTCCTGCAAACAGTGCTCTTCACTGGACTGCTCAGAGCCTAGACTTGTAAGCAACACGGCCAACATAAGACTGTATCAGAAGACATAGGCCATAATATACTGTCTACCCTATTAGCTCACACATGTATGTCCAACATTAAAACATTTTATTCATCTGTTATTGTATACTCCAGTGTTTCCAAATCAAGTAGCGTAAGGATTTATCTTAATAGTGTTTAAGTTCAAGACACCATGGCAGACTTGCTAGTAGACACTGCATAGCAAAACCTGTTAGTTATTGTTTGTATTACAGGAGTGTTGAGGAATCCTTGTCAGGTACCAGAAATAGCAGACAGGCAAGATGATCTCTGCTCCAAACAACTTATAGTAAAAAAATGAGACTGAATAATAGGTATGGATAAGGAAGTGAAACAGTCAGATCTGTGAGCTGACAGGCAGTGGGCACAGCCTACAAGCCCCATCCCAGCTGGTTCATCAGGCAGTTTGCTCAGTACACACCTGTACAGCTTCCTAATGGCAAACCCCAGGGAACAAAAGAGCTGTTACACACAGCACCTTCCTAGCTGGAACTGAAGACATGAGGTTATTGAGTTACTTTGTTTCTGCAATATACAAAAATAGCTTAGCTTCAGTGCTTTTAAAAGGTCCTTTGAAAGGATGTTCACTGCTAAGCATTACCAAGAATGCCAGTGTATGAACTGATCTAAGAAATGACTGAAAGCTTCCTAATTAAGCAGCATTTTAGCTATTTAGTAGGAACCAAGTGCTCACAACATATGCTTGAAAACAGGTCAAGACAAGTTAGCAATTAACCTAGTAAAAGCATATCTCTTTTTCTAGTGGAACCTCCAGCAACTCACACAATGCCTAATGTGAGAATTCCAGTATAGGCACAGGGCAGCTTCTCAGAACAGCATTTCAGCCTTTTATTCAAACCAAGAAAGAGATACAGGAACTTTTTTTTTTTAATTATTATTTTTTTTTTAATAGGACCACACTTATTAGACAATTAACTCACTAGAGTGAATTGTTTCTCATTTTCATGCAGGCTTATTCACAGAATGCAGAAGAGTCTCTCCTGCTCATGAGCTTCTCGTGATCTTTTATACCTGCACCCCAGCAGAGAACTATCACCTGAGCTAGACAAGCAGCTTCTTGTGTTCTTCTCACTGTAACAGCAGAGTAACATCTGCAGAAAGTGCTACAGGTACCGCAAGGACTTACAGCTGCTGCTACTTTCAGCTCAGCACTGTCACTATATGAAAAGCTTTTCAGCAAAAAAGCACAGATCCTTATTTTCCACTATATTCTTTCATATTTTACTGAGTCTTTAAAATCCTTTGCATCTGTGCACTACATTCTGTAGTACTGCAGCATCCTGTAGTACTCCACAGCCCTGCACTACAACATGATGCTTCCGTGTTTAAAAGCACGCTGCTCGAAATTCACATCTTTTTGGTTTAGCCTCACTCCCTCCAAGATAAAAGTCCTTCCCTGTTATCCTCCACTGTTATCTCTGGATTATTCAGATAAAGTATTCTTGATCCTTCTGACCCGGTTTACCCTGATTTCACAGCCATAAAACGACAGGATCTACCCTGCAGCTCTGGAAAGCAGGGAGCGCTGGCGACGTGAACAGAAGGCAACGCTACTTACAAATGGGTTTTCCCAGCCGAGGTTCAGTGGAGCTGAACATGAAGTGGTAGTACTACAGCAGGAAATTGCTGTGAGCTGCAGCCCTGCGGAAAGGCTCCTGTGTCTGCGAAATAGCTGAAAACAACTACTAGCTCCTTCAAGGTATTTTAGAGGTGAACTGGACACACTGCTTTGCCCCACGAGCCAGGTGAGGGACAGCACTCAGTCCTGCTGCTCCCAGAGCAGGCAGAAGATCACAGTTTGCCTTCTCCCTTTCCCTCGCTGCGGGTTTGTTTACACACTGCCCTGCTGCTCCACATGCAGGGAGCTGCAGCATCCCCCTTGACAGCTGCTACCTCCTCTCACATGCCAAACTGTGGGATTCAGTCTGGACAGAGCCAAGAGCATCCCCCCTGTTTATGTTCCTCCATCCTCAGACTAACTCGGGCCATCACCAGGGTCAAGTTCTCACCCTAGCACTTGCAGGCAGTGCTCCTGCTCTGCCAGCAGAGCCATTGATTTCCCCCCAGCTGCCCAAGGCTGCCTGACACTCAAGGAGCAGGACCATACAACGACCTTCCCACATGGGACAGCTGGCCCACACAAGGAAAGGAACCCCTTCACTTCTGCTACCCAACAACTGCTCAGCCAAACTTGGTGAGGCAAAAGCTGCTCCTGTCCTGGAGAAGGCAGCTCATTCCCTGGCCCTTTGCTGGTACTCAAAGATGACCAAAGAAATTTGTTTTTATGTACTTATCACACCATGAATTAAAGATTACAGACATCCCTGCTGAAGAAAAATGTATCGCCAGGATAGATTCTTTGCATTCATTAGAACTGTGTTACTAGAAACATAAATAAGTCATGACTATTGATCTCCTAACAGTCATAACCTTAGAACAGCAAACTACAATAAACTGAAAGGAAAAGTACATATTTTAACCATAATGCACAAAGCAGGATACCAACAGCACCTCTTAAGCAAGCAGAGAAACTTTGGCCCACAGTTGTAACACCTTATGCTTTTAACCCCAAGAAAGAAAAACACATTAAGTGGGATAGCACAAGGCTTCCCGAGGGTTAGTTAAACCTTTGCCAACCCAATTCACCATGTAACGCCAATTCCGTTCTGGCTGCACCGCTTCTTCCACGCCAAGATGAGAACAAACCCAGCAGGTTTTGAGGACCAGAGGACACGACCTCTCCCCTCTCCTCCTCCTCCTCGCACCCCCGACGGGCGCAGCCACCGGACCAAGCGCAGCTCACACCGCCCAGCTCCCTCCCCGCCGCCCTCGGCGGGCTCC
>NW_009954406.1:686115-694332 GCF_000747805.2 Chaetura pelagica
CTGGTTTTGCTTTCCCTCCCGTCAAAAAAATCTGTCTTGCCTCTTCCCCCCTTCTGCCTGTGCAGCAAATACAGTGAATTATTGATAGTGGAAATTGCATGGCGGAGGCAATAATGGCATCCCCTGATTGAGTAGCTCCATTTGATCTCGGTACAGACAGGGAGATGGCACGTTCCCCGCCCCGCCCGGCTGTGGGGGCACACGCGTGTGCACTGGGACACGCGCCTCGTGCCGCGTCCCAGCGTGGGAGAGAGGCACCCACTCTGTCCCAGCCTGGCACGGGCCGTGGTGGCCTCGCCCCCAAAGTCCCCTGCCTGGTAACAGCTGGAGGCAGTTAATGCTCAGAAGAAGACGGCCCATCTCTTGGACAAATCAGTGGAGCATCTCTCCGCGCCTCAAAGCCCGCCCGGGTCTCGCTGCAATTAACGGCCAAGGCCCGTGTGCCTCAGTGAGCCCAGGGCCATTTATTTATACTAGGAGAAATGTGTGCAACTCATTGCTGCCTTCAGACAGCCTGATTGCCCCTGTGCTTTTGCTATGAAACACCTGCGTTTATTAGATCAGCGAAGCAATAAAATATCCAGGCGTTTGAAATTTGAGTACACCTAAGGCCTTCCACATAAAATGGTTTTTAATATATATTAAAGGAAACAACCCTCGTGGTTAATATCCTTTGCAGCTTTAAGAACTTCTTTAAAAATCATGTTCAAGTACCACATTACCATCCTTCCTGCACTCGGGGGTTTGGTTTCGTGTGCTTGAACTAAACTAGTCACTGAGCTGGGAAGACAGTTCCACCTCTTTTGTCCCAGTGATTTCCCATCCAAATCTATCCAATCTATAATAAAAGAGATAGTTTCTTCAAAGTCCTCACTGACAGCCTGGGCCTGAGGAATCACACCCATCTCTAGATGTCTGATAGGTAGTTGCTAAGAAAGGTAGCTCTCCAGGCCAAGTCCTGCTCCTCTATTCCTGTAATATCCAAATTCTGCCATTAGGAATACATTAGCTACTTATTTTCCCACTCTAATATACTGGTGTCTCTCAGTAATGCTGCCGAGTGCGATTTCAGACATGAGGATCATAACTGGAACTTGCTAAGTTAATGTCTGCATTTTATTTTACTGTTTTGGACTTCTCTCCACAACACCATTCAGCCTTCCAGGTACAACTGTATCAGTGTGGGCACCTGATCTCACCAGGGCAGCATGTTTTCACCACAGTGTTAATATTCTGTGTCCCTAAGACAATGCCTACAACTATTTGGATCGTCTACCAGTCAAGTTTAACAGCAGTGGCAAAGGCTCCTTTAATTGTCTGTAATGCAATCCATTACACACATTATTCCTGGAGGAAGGTCCCTTCTCCTGGTACACTAGACAGGCAGATGAGCAGCAGCCAGTAACATGCTTTAGAGCACAGACATTTGCTGGCTTGTTCTCAGGAGCGAAGGAGAAGCCACATGTTCTGAAAAAGTCTGCTTGCAATCAGAACATTTTATTATTTTTTTAAAAAATTTTGGAAAAGAAGCATATTATGGACCCCCTGACGTGTTCTTGCTCTGTGGTACTTGCTTTCAGCTTGGCTCTTGCTAACTACGTGAGGACCATCAGTTGCAGGCAAATGTGTGCTGAAATTCCCCTTTTTCTCTGTTAGAAACATGCTGGGGTTTTTTTTGCCCCAGTTTGGAGCTTTTTCTGTGGAAGAGGTGTGGTCAGGGAGCTGCTGCATCTTGCTCGTATAATCAGCCCTTTGGGAATTATTACCAGCCAGTGCTTGATTACTGGGAAAATAGAAAAGTAGTGATCTGTTTGGATTTTTAATGCACAAACAAGCTGGGCTCCTTATTTTTCAATCAGACCCTGACTTCAAGGAGAATTTTGCATGAACGAGCCCCAAAAGATTAGGCCCACAAAGTATTAGCCTGTGAAGCAACCCACAGACATCACATGGAGACACTGCTGTGGTCAGAGCTCAGCTCCTTTGTCTGCAAGAGGTCCTGTAAGCTTGGAGGTACACCCTCACCTTCCAGATTTGTGGGATAGGTAGGACTCAATGATCAGACATCCCAATGTTTCCCACAGATTCCCAGGTGGATGCTCACCTAACAGCATTCACCTAGAAACCAAGCATCTTTTTCCTACACTAGTTCAATTTTTATTACAATTTTTTTTTTGCATACACAAATTACACTTCACCCTTTTCCATACAGTGACAGGGAAGGAGTAAGAAAAAGTACGAGTTGTCAATCAACATAATGTTGATTTATCCCTGCAGCAAGATCAGAGTGCTTGCAGGGGTGGGATAAGACCATTGCTTTTTGCTGAATCTAATTTAAACTGTAGCATAGGCACTAATGATGCTGTAGATACTACAAAGAAGAAAGCAGAAGCATGCACATCTGGTTTCTGTCTCGGTGGAGGTTATACATTATAGTGATTGATGTACAAGATCCAAGTTCACTGATAAACTAATTATATGATAAAGCAGTTTGTGGGGCTCTTAGATTCCCCCATTGCAATTGTAAGTGAAGCAATAAAAAAGTCAATATTTGAAAAGAGTAATATTCTTAGAGGTCCTTACTCAATACCTAATTGGCCATTCAATCTCTCCCCACAAATGTATCTTCACACTCCCCATTTTATTCACGTAGTATCTCGCCCTGGTTTTGAACAAGGAAAAGGTCAAGAAGCTACAATTTGGGCTGCCTCTCCCTCGGTTGTCAGGAAGTATAAACTAATCCTGATGACACAAATGAGAATGCTGTTGAGGTACTTGAATTTTGACACTGGAGTATTTTTTCTATTAATAATTTTAATTGGCTGAGGTCGGTTCTTATATCACTACGAGCATTTTAAGTTTAATGATGTTTATTCATGTTCCCTAGTTACCTATCTGCTATTTTTTTCACATTAAAGGGCTGGAAGGTTCACGGAAATAAACTTTTCCAACTCAAGTCGTGCTAAAAATTGCAATGTGTTATAAACACAATTGGAGGCTGCAGGCATGGCACGTTTGTAAGAAGATGACTGGGCTGTGACGCCACTCTCTGACGACTCATTGACTTCAGACCATGCAGTGGAGCCATTGGTGCTCCACACCAACGTCAGTGGGACTATAAAACCTTCAGTATCTTCAAGGCCCAAATCCTGCTCAACTCCATAAAGTGTTTGCAATCGGCCAGGCTGTGACAGAGAGAGATGAAGGGAGGAGGATGGTGAGCTCTTCCCCAGCCCACCTCTTGCACGAGGGGTTGGCCAAACTGCAGCCACAGCCTCTCCCAGGCCTCTGCGTTATGTGTTAACGCCCTGGGGTTGTTGCCACTTGGATCTTACAGCCTCAAGGTTTACCTTATGTCCAGCCTGCAAAGACTTGCTGTGGTTCTGGTCTGCAGATAGCTTGCTGGGTGGCCAGACTATACCCTGTGCCTTAAATAGCACAGGGTACTTGCTCTTAATATTAAGCATAATTTTGCCTTCAGTGAACAATGTCTGCCGAGAGGCCTTTCGGCCTCATTTTAGCAGGGCAAATATTCTGTGGAACAGCAAGACAGGAATACAAACCCGAAGATCTTTATTAGACATAGTTTGTATGCTGCATGTGTACAGGATAATGCAGTGAACCCTTTCAGTCACAGGCACCAAAACCACAACATTTTTTCTGAAGGAAATATCACCTAATAGCTCAGAATCATCACCCTGCAGCTATAGCAAAAGTGAATTTAAAGCTCCAACAAACAATTAAAATAATTGGTCTCTTCTCATGTCTGCTAGAAATATGCCAGCTTTCCACCACCTTGTGGGATCTGTACCCTGGATCTTGTCCCATGACTTCTAGTCAGGGATTTAAGCACAGTTTATGTGCAAGAAACCGCTTCTCTAACAGCGCTCTGTGGTAGGTGCAGATTAGTCTTTTGCAAACAAGGATATGCATGTGTCTGTTATATATAAATTTATTAAGCTGCTCATGAACATACTTGTCTGGTGAGCATGCCCCTTCTGTGTTTGTTCCTTGCCACTGCTCATTTAGTTGTCTCTGCTGGCATCCACTGTCATAGAAATGCAATATGAATCATACGTGCAAATAACCCCATACATCAAGTGATGGACACACACACACACACTCTTCACCACCCAAATGCATGTGCACTCTTACCCAGGAGATGTCACCTTGTGTGACTGCTAACCAACACTGCACATGCCAGTGCAGGACATGGCAGATGAGCAGGGAGCCAGGTACCAGCATGAGGTGGCTGCAGCCATGCCAGGATGTCTGTGCTAGCCCTGTGAAGGCAGCTGCAAAGGGACCAGACCTGCTAGGTAACTGCAGGAAAAGAGCTAGAATCCTTGAATCACAGAACAGTTTGGGTTGGAAGTGACCTCTAAAGGTCATCTAGTCCAACCCCCCTGCAATGGACAGAGACCTCTTCTACCACAGCAGGTTGCTCAGAGCCCGATCCAACCTGACTTTGAATGATTCCAGGGATGGGGCATCCACCACCTCTCTGGGCAACCTATTCCTGTGTTTTACCACCCTCATAATAAAAAATGTCTTCCTTATATCTAGTCTGAATCTTCCCTCTTCTGTTTTAAAACCATTACCCCTTGTCCCATCAGAACATGCCCTATTAAAAAGTCTGTCCCCATCTTCTCATAAGCCCTGTGTAAGTATTGAAAGGCTGCAGCAAAATCTCCCTGGAGCCTTCACTTCTCCAGGCTGAACAATCCCAACTTTCTTAGTCTTTACTCACAGGAGAGGTGCCCCAGCCCTCTGATAATTTCCATGGCCCTCCTCTTGACCCACCTCCATGTCTTTCCTGGCCTGAGGAATCTAAAGCTAGAAGCAGTACAGAGTTACAGGGTTTGGCTCTGGCTTGTGCCAAGGCAGGGTTTGACAGCCTCCCTGGACTGCCTCCCCAAATATCTAGGCTCCCCTGCTGGGGTTTTGCAGGAACCCCATTCACTGTTTGGACAGCAGGCCTTCTAAACTGGGCACAAAATACCTCTTCCCTGTGCAGAAGGGCTGGGAGCAGCTGGAGGGATAATTCACCCTTTGTCCTGACCACTCGGTCTTGTGGCCAGTGCAGGCTGTGGTCCCTCTGGCCCCATGCTGAGGAGTGGAGGGCAGCTGTTGAGGCTGGTGGCACAGATGAAAAGGTGAGGATGGTGCAGAGCAGGAGGCAGGGACCACACAGCATCAGAGCAACAGCAACAGCCTGGGTGGAGGTGAAGGAAAGGCACCATGGCAATGCAGAACCAAAGAACTTGAAGGGAGGACAAGTGGGACCCAGCAGCAAAGCTAAAACTTGGGTTCCTCACTCCCTGATGCTCTGACACTCGTTAAACCTGGGACTTTATCTCCCTTGTGTCTCTGCCTTACTGGTGTTGTTTTGGAAGCATTAAGCACCCGGTACCTGAGTAAAGAGTAAAGTATCCAGGTTGTGCCTGAGAGTATCCAGCCTACCAGGTGTGTGGCATATGGTACCTGAGTCCTTCCCCACTTGCCCCTGACCTCTCCACCAACAGCCCAGCCACAGCTCCATCAGAGCAGACAGAAAAGAGGGCATGAAATAACAACAACCAACCAACCAAGCAGGCTCTGAGTGAGTCTCAGATATGGGAAGGGAAAAGAAAATCCCCTCTCCCCCATAGAGGTTGTGTGTGATTCCTGGGGACAGGGAAACCCAAGCTGAGTGCAGAGAGATGAGATGACTGGAGATGCACTCCCGTCACGAATCCGGCCATTGGAGCTCTATGATTAAAGAAGATCAGAAAACTGTTGGTGCACTTGTGGGTGAAAGGTGCTGGGATTGACTCATCTCTCCTTTCCTCTAAGTGTTCAGTGGGTTTCAATTAGAAGCAATCCAGTGGATTATTTTTAATATTTAAAGGGATCGGATTCCAGGGGTTTAATAAACTCAGCCAGGCAGCTTGTCCGAGCTGGTAGTGGGTACGTGCCTCACCAAATCCTTCTCAGTGCATAACCGTGGAGAGCTTATTTTGGATACGTCCTACAAATAAGCAAGCCCCCCAGCCCCGGGTTCCCAGCCCTGCCAACGCTCCTTTGCAGTTTAGTTCTATTTGAGCAACTAAAATCTCCTCTGACATCAAGCTCAAGCGCTCAGCTTGCCAGGTGCGGGCTGCTCGGCGCTGTTGCCCGGGGGGTGACGGGCGATAAGAGACCTAAAGCAACGCTCAGGGAGGGGGGATGGAGGGTGGGTGCTCGGCGCCGGAGGCCGGGAGCTGTGCCGGGGCACCCACCGCCCGCGGGGCCCCGCTCCGGCCCGGAGCTGGCAGGAGGGATCCTCCCCGGGTACGCAGAGATCCTTGGGAATGAAAAGCATGTGTAAACATTAAATAGTTCTTCTAGTTCTCCTCCCCTGCGCTGCTTTCATATTAAGGCATCTTGTGCTGCACTTAGATAGCTGCCCTCATCCTCCCAAAGAGGTGGAGGTGCTTTGGCTCCGTCCCTCGTCCAAGCACAGCCACGTCGATACTTGTCATGAGCTGATGTGTTTAAAGATTAATTCAAGATTATGATTTTTAATAGGGTATTGAGCTGTTTTACCTAAGAAGCAACTCTAGAGTTCAAAACGTTTTCCCTGTTAACCACCTAAAGCACTAAAGAGAGAAGTGTCTGAGGAACAGTAGATACTTTGGTTAATTGCAAAGTAAAATCATCAGGGCAGCAATAAAAATTAAATAGAGTCCTCAAAATGAAACCCAGACCACTTTATGTTCTCTTCCTCCAGTTACTGTGACTTGTAGCTTAAGAAACACGTACGGGATTAGTTGCATTAAAGCCAAAATTTCCCTTGACTAACACGTTTCATTTGTTTGCTGTCTTTTCTGTTTATTGAACGCTTGGGATTGTTAATCTTCCACTAATTTAACGACTGCAACTACGTTGTGTATAAACATTGCTACATTCCACTTTGGAGATTAATAGGCAGCTATGTGTCAGTCCAGCAGTTTTCACTTGTCTGGTTAAAAGGGATGGTCTGTTTAACTGCAGTGGAGAGGAGCCTGGGTGGTGTGTGAGCACTGATGGTGGCAAAAGAGCCAAGACTGGGCCACCATCAGGTTATGTGCTCACCCAGTCCCGGAGTCACCTTAGTGCACTGCAAAAGATGCCACCAAAGAGAGTGCTGGCTCTGCTCCCACTTTCTTTCCACAGTAACTCCCAGCCCCAGGGAGCAGGATTTGCACGGGAGGCTTTGTTTCTCTGCATTGGTCAGATGAAATGGTTTCATTGACTTGCGTTGCAGAACTGCTTTAGATTGTAATTAGTGTGGGTTTGTTTGTATTTCTGGTACTCCTGTGAAAATATTTTCCTCCTCTGAAGTACAGGATGGGAGAAACGGGATGCGCAGCTGGTTCTCTCTCTGCAACACGTGACATGCTTGGACTTTTAATTGTAGATGCAGAGAGATGGGAACAAAACACAGGGCAGATATATGGCTGCTCTGGAATTCAAAAATCCTGAAATATTGATTTAGAAAAATCAATACAATTTTCAAGGTATTTTTAAAATAACTTTCCTCAAGTTCTGCACCATTTCTCAAATGGGAAAACGTATTGATTTCTCTGTGCCAGGAAGAAGCCAACCTGCCCGCAGACAGGCTGGCTCTGAAGAGGTTGGCACTGGGGCAGGAGCATCCACCAGTGGGGACACAGCTGCCACCACTAAACACGTGTGACCCAGATGACAAGCAGGAGGAAAGGAATCACACACATCCAATACATGTTCCCAGAGCATGGCAGCCTGTTCCCACCATCCACCATCTCACAAACAGGCTGACCCACAGGGCCCTAGTGCTGCCTCCTCTCCTATCTTTTCCTTCTACTCAATGTGCCCAAAGCCCCTCTACTTTTAGAGCTGGATGCAACTCAAAGACTACTCAAGTAAAATCCACCCCTGGCTTTGGCGAGACATTTTGTGGGGCATTTCCTTGGTGGTTCAGGACTTGTGCCATTGGAGTATAAATCTGTAAACAATATTATCTACATTTATTTCCCAGACACTCCTTATTTTTCATGTAGTTTATACAGCTGAAATATAAATGCTTACAAGGGAGCGGTGGCTTTAAACACCTCTTTGTACTTCATTAGTTAGCCTGTTTAATCTGCTATAATTTATTGCAACCCACAGTTGTACTATATGGCCTTATAGTGCCTTTACTTATTTGAATATAAACACCACTGAAATCAACAGGAA
>NW_009954406.1:694491-702734 GCF_000747805.2 Chaetura pelagica
GAATGCCAAGTATTTAAACCAGAAGAGAGCTGACTGACAGAGTTTAAGCAGGGACTCTGCAATAAGGCATTGATACCATTATTTTAGCCTTTTGTTACAATTCTGTTTGATGGTTTACCCTGCTCCAAGCAGAATCCCTTTTCCTTCCAGGCATGTATAGATTCTTCCCCTTCAGTTTCTTAATTTGGATTAGATCCCAGAATATGAAAAATATACTCTGATACATACTCTGCACCTAGAGCACATTGACGAGGCTCTTCTGTGATGGGAATTAAGATCAAAAAGGATATGGAATTTAAATATTCAACATTTTTTCTTGGATATGAAACAGAAAAATTGTTTTGATGCAGAAGTCATTGCGACAGAATATGTTACTTAGACTCTGGGACCATATTAGGGTAAAATGACTTTTTAGATAGGAGTTGCACTGAGAGAAACTCCTTCATATGGAAATTAGGACATTTTTTCTATCGCCTCTTTCTAGAAATGTTTAAAAGATCTGTTAAAAATATTATTTTAAAAAGCTGCATCAAGATAAAAGAAAGCAAATAAGAACCAGTATAATTTAAAGGGTGATTTCAGGTGAGTTTCTTAATTTAGATCCTGTTAAATGCCAGAAAATTGCACCAGCTACCAGAGTTGGGGAAGCAGAACTAGTAACATAGTTTGGTTTTGCAGTTTGGGGTTTGCTGTGCTTTTGTCAGGCCTGCAACCTTGCAGTAAATTAATGTTGTGTCAATTCCATGTACTGATAGGCTTAGAGGCTCAGGAAAAAATCCTGAGCCCATGTACTAATACAAATGAAAGAAAAGTGTACAAAAAACATGGTCGCTGTCTGCTTGACAAACTGGTCCTAGACCTCCATCTGAATTTAGCTGATTGATTTTTAGCTAACTATGGATCTTTACCAGCATCCCAAGAAAAGCATGGGTTCAAAGGAAGGTGGAAGGAAGAAGCTTCCACCACCAAGGTTTTGGATGCAGCCAGGCGGGACGTTCTCACAGATGGTCGAAGTACTGCTAAGTCAGCTTGCCAAGAAGATGGACCTTTCATCCTGTGTTCTCCCATAGTGGGTGAGATGCATGCTGCCTTTTTCTAGGAGAGTCAAAGGTGGGGTTGGACAAGGCTTGAGAATAGGTTGACAAAACTCGCAGCGATGCCGAGGGTTCAGGCAGAGCACGTGGAGCACGTGAGGCATCTGCCTCATTTCCCCCCCAGGACCTCCCAATGGGGCTCCTTTCCTCATATCACACAACCCACCTCCTCTTCCAGGTGCTCTCCATGTATTTGCCAGCCTTTCCTCAAGGTTGCTCAGAGCAGGGGCTCTGCACCCTCTGAACCCTGTTCTTGCACTGTCCCCCATCCCTCTTACCCCATTTCTCTGGCTGTGGGAACTGGCTTGTGACCACTTACAGGTCTGCAGCAACAAAGAGCAAGAGGCTACTGCTATGCAGGGGGCTATTAATGTCCATTCACAATTAGTTCCATGAGCTGAAGGCAATTCGCAGCTTCTTGTGGACAGCTGACCCTATGCAGGGAGTCTCCTGGGTTACCCCAGCCTGCAAGTCACACTGGAAACCCAAACTGAGAGACAAAAAGACAAAGTGATCCAAACGAGACTCAGCTCCATGGCTGCATCATCCCCAGTATGTCCTGGAGGAGCATGTGCTGAAGTCTGCCTGACTCTGTTTCTGAGAGGGAACTGGCATAGCACACATCATCATAATCATCATCATGTTTACAGGCAGAGGTGAGTTGGGAAGTTCTGCTGCTCATCAGAGCCCCAGGCAGCTGCTACACAAAAGCAGCAGCTGGTGAAATGGCCTCTGGTGGTCAAGGAGGTGAGTCAGTACACTGCCTTGGCCTTGCCCTGTTCTTGGATGGGCTGTCTTGCCAGGGGATGGTACAGATCCTGAAAGAAAACAGTATTGAAAGAAACTTTGGCTTTTCTGCTGGCCTGAAGTGTATGCCTTGCATTAGTCTGAATTTCCTCCCTGCTTTGTCTGGAAAATCCCTACAGATAAATGAATATCAGATTCTTACCATCTCAAATTAACATTCTAGTTTTGCCTTAAAAAGAGCTTAGCCTTCTTGTCAGACTTTTTTCTTTTTTTTCCCTTAAAATTTGGGAGCCAGCAGAATTGTCTTCAGGGAATGCTGCAGGAAATCTTTGATGGGAAAGCAGAAGATAAAAATAACTACTTGGTGCCAACTGCAGTAGATTGGGGATTAAAAGCCCCTCTGAAGTCAGAGATATTTGGGTCTTTGAAAGAGTAAAAAAAAAAATAAAAAAGAGGCAAGAAAAGCAGTGGGTATCCTGGGCTATGACTACGGTTGGGCAGCTGATGACTGAGTCTAGGTGAAGGATTTGGGAAGAGGAAAACAACAGGTGGTGGGCGGGAAAAGCACGAGAATCAGATCTGCCTGGGGAATAGACAGTGGATAGAGTGACCGACTGCTGATGTAAGAGCAAATACCACAGAGAAAGGGAAGAATTGGCTGAATCTATGATTAAAACTCTTACCTCTTGCGCCACCAAGGCCTTTGTGAAAGACTTACTCACAATAAAAATAACACTACAGAAAAGCCCCAGACTGCAAGTGCTTGTTCCCTTGGAAAAGGATGAGAGAGCAAAATATGTGACAGATATTTAGTCATGTCACTTAGAAAGGTGCCCAAATACCATGATGAATGATGAGTGTGGCATAAGGACTTAGAATAACTCAGTCAATAAACCAAATTTGAGACATAAAAGATATTCATATGGGAAATACTGTGAGATTCACTCCTTGTGTGGATGACTCTTTCTATAACCAGTTGATACACTACTATTTATTTTTTTTTCCTCTCTGATGCAATACATTTTCAGCAGTAGAATAAGGGCTATCCCACTTCAGGCTACCACAAGTGATGTACAGAAGCAAAAGATATTTGTGATGTATCATCATCCACTGGAAAATTTCAAACTCAGAATTTAGCCTCCCTTAAAAACTCCTAGGACTTTTTGTTTTCCTGGCAAATACTATTTTATCAGATACCCGTTTACACAATTCAGCCAAATATCCTCTCAGATGGTTTTATCAACTTTTGGCAGATGTGAACCAACACGTATTTGACAGACCCAATTAAGTGCCTAAGTAGCTCCAGTCTCTTGACCCCTGCTCATGACTCTCACTGCATCCCATTCTCAGTAGAGCTGGTCAGGTTTCAAAAGGTATTTGCTGTCAGAAATCAGCTGCCTTTTTTTTTTTTTTTCTCTTCTTCTTTTTCTTTTGGCAACCACCTGTTCCCCTGGAATCCATTGTCTTTTCATGATATATCTTGTTTGAATCTGAATATTATATCAAATGTCATTATCAGAATTGTAATGATAGATTTAGAGGGAAACAGCGAAAGCGTCTGAACATTCTGTAAAACAATATAGAACTGAGTTTGTGTTGAAAATATTAGGAAAAAAAGACAATTTTGAAATGTCAAATGCTTTCATAACTCTGTCCACCTTATCAACATATGGCTTTTTCTGGTTCCTCAGGGAAAGCCTGAGCAAGAGCTGTGAAAAATATAAAATGGCCACTGGGCCACCATACAACCTTCTTCCATTGCTGGTGTTTTAAGGCATGAAGTGTGTAAAAGAATAAATAAACCTGAATGTAGGATCAGGCCTGAAGTCAATACTTTGACATTTCCATAGCTGTGCAGGTTTAGTGTCTCTAATCTTAAGACAACACACGGCAAGAATGACTATGTTAAGCTATACTGTTATGTCTTAGGCACAAGCAGTCCCCATCTAGACAGCTTCCATCATTCTCTGACCATTCACAAGTGTTTCTTACAAAAAAAAAAAAAAAGAAAAAAGAAAAAAAAGCTCATAAAGAAGATTGAATGTTGTTTTTTCTGTTTTTTTTTTTTTTTTTAAAAAAAAACAAACTATGGTATTTTTCATCTGAGAGCTTGGTGCTCAGAGAGGAGTGTGGTAACATCTCTATATTCTTGATGAACTAGCAGAGGCAAAAGAACTGGGAAAATCTGCCATGCAACACAGAAGCTGTACAGGAACTTGTATTTTACCATTTGTTACAATAATGGAGTCTAGTCAGAAGCTTGTGGCCCCATAAACTTTAGACATAATTTTAACTATGTCAGCTTTAAAAAGTCAGTATCTGTCTCATCAAAGGGCAATCCTGTCCAATGTGGGTGTCTGTGCCAATTGTGTTTTGAACTGCAGCAATAATCCAACCAAACTATGCAAAGAGCTCTTCTACACCCACATTTCTTAATTATCATCATGAGACTGAGGTAGCAGAGACCAAATCTATAATGTTTTTTGGATGTCAAAATGCCCACACACCTTCTGTAATCCTTGTGCTACCAGCCCCCTTTCATAATGCTTTTATCTGGTCCATCTAATTACCTATTACCATAATTGTTTACTGCCTTATTCTTGAGTCCCACAAAGGCTTGTCAGGAGGAAGGACTGTTTAAGAAAAAAGAAACAACTTATCTGATGAGATGCACAACCCTATAAGCTTTTTAGTGGATGATAAACTGCCCCTCACCCCCTGCAGAAATGAACCATTATTTTTGTACAGGCAGGTGAGACATAGAGCTTTAAAAGTCTCAGCATATATTGTGTCCATAAACAATGTGTTTTCTTGGGAGGTTTGGGGTCTACTCTCCATTTGGAGAATAAATGAGTTCATTATTTTCACATGTGCTACAGTCAATAAGGATCTGAAATGGCAAAGTAGTGAAAATGTTATGACTTAACGAACGTGTTGTGTAATCATTCTTGCCAAATGTCAAAATAAATTGGAGGCCAGAGTGTACAGTTTACGCTTGTTAAATTGGGGTTTTGTGTGCTATTTTGGGAACTAAAAAAACCCAAAACCCAACAGACAGACCAGACCACTAAAAGGTAAAGGGAAGAGAAAGTATACACATGGCCACTTATGGCCAGACTTTGGTCCATTACAGTCCCACCGCTAATGTTCCCCACAGGAGACTATACAACAGCCTGGGACTGTGGGGAAACCACTTACCAACCAACAGAAGAGTTTGCTTTACAGCAAATGCCCCAGTCTGAGAGTCTCCACAAGCCAAGGAGGAGCAGGGGCCAACCCCGCACAGCCCACCTTACACCATGAGCTGGACCTGGCTAATCCCTGCCTCTCTGGGAAGCATTGAGCTGTGCCAGGGGTGAAAATCAGTCACATCCATTAGCCACTTCCAACAACATTTTTCATTAGACTACAAGAGCTTGCCCTCTGCCAGGAAATTTGAATGACAATAGGAATAAACCAACTAGAGCCAGATTTTGCTTTTGCTGGAGGCTGTTTTGAAAACTCTGTTCACTTCTACAGGTATGGAACCAATGTTGGCATTCAGGCACTGAGAACAGCAGGCTTTGCCTGTGTTGTGCAGAGAGTTTTCTGTTTGTCCAAGCAATGAGTACGTTGAAAGCTCCAGGTCTGGAAATATCTACACAGCTGAGGACCCAATCGTTTGGACAACGAAGCTCTTGTCACAGCTTTTTACACTCTGAGATTACTGTAGGAAAAGACCAATTAGGACTAAGTGATAAGTAAAGTTACTCCCATACTTACTTGACTAGAAAAATAGGTCTCTCAAACTGCATGCTCAAAAGGAGATCAAAGCCATGTTGTTCTTTTGCAGTTAGAGCTTGACTTATTTATGTTTTTCCCCATTCATTATGATGTTTTAGCAGCACTGAGAGGCCACGAGCATGTGCTCCTTACTCCACCTCTACTTCTAGTAATGGGAGTGCCACGAAGGTGCCTGTAGCTCTTGCTGCCCTCATGAAATGCGTGGATAGGTAGATGTGGCTTCCACTTATTTTGTTTCATGACACAAGGAGGGGGAAAAATCCTTTTCATACACCTACATCTATCACATAACAACTAAGAATAGAAGCAATATTGAGACAGATGGAAATGTTAACGGTGACAGCTCACAAGCACGAATCACACATTTGTGAAATAATGAAATGGGTGGGCAGTTGTTATATGAACTCCATGTCAGTTGGTATGTTTTCCTGGCTATAATTTTGCAAGAGCATGTCTCAGAGATATTTTCAGTTAATGGGAGAAGTTGGTGCCCTGCCCTGCACCTTGCTGGCGTGTGGGTGTAGGGATTCACTGAAGTTGGCAAGTGATTTGCACGCAAAGTTGCTCATCACACACCCGGGGCACTGGGGGATGTCTCCTGACATTTTCCTGCTGGGGCATTTTAATATTCCTAATGATGTGGTGGGAGAGACACAGAAAGAAGGTGGAAAAACATTTGGAAACCCAAACATGAGGGAAACATGGGATACCCTCATTTCTTTCAAAATCTTACTTCTAGGCATATGAGTATTACCTTATTACAGCTGCCCATACTCTGTGGTCTGTCTTACTAGCTGGAGTCACCAACCACAGATGAAAACTATGATTACAAAACTAGTCCTGCACTTTTCTGTACTTACTTTCTAGTTCTTCATGCCCCAAAATCCATCATCTCCATTTCAAGGACCATCTTGGCAAGCCTGTTTTTGCTAGTCCCAGTTTCTTACCCCATCTCTTGTTAGCTCCAAGGGGAGAGAGCTGTGAAAGTGTCTATCCATGTGGGCTTTACCTTGTGCTACGTCTTTTCCAGACTTAGGGAAGCTACTGATTTTCAACAGCTTCATAGGTACTGTTGCTTACAGAGGCTGTTTACAGCACTTGCCATGACTATTTTTTGCTAGAGGAATGAACTAGATCTCCCAAAATCTTATGGATGTTCTCATTGTTTGCGTATCTGATTAAAACATTCTAGCAGCCTCCTCTTTGAGTGCTCAGTGGTGATTTACCACAGTGATTCATAGTTAGACTTACAGCTCTGAGGAAAATTTGTCCCTTGGGATTCATCCACCTTTCCAGAATTTCTCATGGTGGGACATGTTTGTCACTGTATTTAGGGTGCAAAGTATGGTCACTAAATGGCAGCCAGTCTGCATTTTCTTGGAGCATTTCTGAGAACTCAACATTCTCAGCGTGATAAAGAACCAAAACTCTACTTGCTGTAAAAAGGCAAATGTGTGCATGAAGCCACCTCAGATTAATGAAATGCTAGACATAATCCTCCAGCATACATGCCTGTGAACTGGGGCCACTAAAAATAAACAGTGAGAACTATCAGACCATTTGAAAGAGGAAATCATTGAACGACAGAGAAAACCAAGCAGTTATCCAAATGGAGAGGTGCTGAGAATGACAAATTTGGAGAGAGACCATGCCTACGTCAAACACCACATTAAAAAAACATCTCATGCTGGACACTGGTACCTGACAGGCACCAAACCACTGAAGACAACACTCGTGGTTTCAGGTAAAATACAAGCAAAACTATAAAAAGGCAGAAAAAGAGACTGCACGTCAAAACTTGGAAGGATGAAAAAGTATTCAAAGGAGATTGGACATTTTACAGTATCATAACCATAAGAGATGGAAGGGGGTGACGAACCACCAACCCAGTGGTGACAGCTCCTGGAGAAATACTAGGTACTAAAATCAATAAAGCTACTTGCAGATTAAGGTATGAGTCACTGTGAGCAAGTGTGACCAAATATGGCCCAGTGTCATTTGTTAGCAGCCGTCCGTCCCATGCATCTCTGCAGAGAATGATTAGGATTCAACACAAACACAACAGAGGCAAAACAAGGGAAACCAAGAGGTTTTTAAGAGCTGGTAAGAAAGTAATGGGTGTAAAATTAAAATATATGAAGATATACAGAATTATCCGTGGAGTGGAAAATTCGTATAAATAGAAGCTCCTTGGCAACCTCTCCTATAACAGAACCATTTATTTTGGGAGGTGGATGGGTTTTAGTAGGGTTTATCACCACTAGACCACAGTTAGATGTATTCAAATATTAGCCCTACCACCTGACTTTCTTCCCTGTGAAAAAAAAAGGTCAGAGGATGTTTCGTGATGAATTTCATGGGACTCATACAGCAGAAGAGGTGCATGGAGTTTTACCCGGCCTGCTGCTGCTGCTGCTGCCGAATGCTCCTCAGACTCACAAAGTCCAGTTTCTCCCCGCCTTAGAGCTCCCGAGAAATGCCTCTCATCGCACCCTCACAGGCAGCCCCAGCAAACGCAAGTTCTCCGAGTGGAAATGGAAAAATCCAAGGCGGGAACCCGCCCGGTCCCTTCCCTTCCCGGGGCTCCCACCCAGCGCCACGGCCGGGCCCGGGGGGGGG
>NW_009954406.1:703483-704544 GCF_000747805.2 Chaetura pelagica
GCGGCCGGGATCCCCCCCCGGGCGGGGAGGTGGACGCTGGCTGGAGCGGGGCGGAGGAGGCAGCGCGGTGCCGTGCGGACCCTCCTCCTCCTCCTCCTCCTCCTCCGCCGCGGGAGAGACCCCTCCCCAGCAGCGAAGGAGGTGGAGGAGAATCCATGCACAGTCTCCGTGCGGAGCTGGAGACCCCCAGAGCTTCTCTACCTGCGAGCGCCGCTGCTCCACCAAACTGCTGACTTTCCAGAGCTTATTTTTAGCCCGGAGACTAAATATTATTAGCTACATTTCTACGTAGGAAGGATCGGAAGGGGGGGGAGGCACTAGAGAGGAGGGAGATGAGCAGAAAGCTTATCCGAATGATCTCCAGGTGGGGGGGCTGCGTTTGGGTTTCAGGCTTGTCAAACACCTTTCCCCCCCCACACACCCCCCTTTTAATGATAGCAAAGTAGATGCGGATATCGGATCATCAGCAATACATGCACGGCTTTCCCGTTCAGCAGTCTGTTCCTACACAGAGGGGCCATCCGTGATCCCTCAAGCTGGGCACCAGCTCATCTCCATGTAGGTAAAGATCAGCTGCGTCTCTTTATCTGGGTGAGATCAGTTGTGCACATTGCCAGCTAGAGCTCAGCTGCATCTCTTTAGCTATGCAAAAATCAACTTGCATCCTTAGCTAGAGAGAAAAAAAAAGAAATAAATCCGTCGCATCTGCTTATCTAGGTAAGGATCGGTGGCATCTCTGCCCAAAGCATGCACACGCACATAGAGAAACGAGATCCCCAGATTAAATCAGGCACAACTTAACTCAAACTCGCGGTGCAATCTCATCAAGCTTCTCCTACCTTTTCTAGCCTCCACGCACCGAGCAGCCAGCAAGGTAACAAAACTAGGCAAAGAGCAGGCACCCATCCCCGCGCCACAGAGAGAGGGGATGCGGGGGGGTCACCCCTCCTCTTACCTTAGTCACAGCTAACACCACAAGCAGTGGCTAGATCGCGGAGATAAACACTGGCATTTCCCAAAGTTGACACCGTCAAACCAACCCCCGGAGCTTGCAAGACTCT
>NW_009954406.1:704886-719610 GCF_000747805.2 Chaetura pelagica
CCCCCCCCCATGGACGGCGGGGCGTCAGGCGCCTTCCGCGCCCGCTTGGAGAGAGGGCAGGAGCGGCCGGGAGGAGCGAGCGGCCGGGCCGGGCTGCGGCCAAGTCGCCGGCAGCTCCAAGTTTGCTCCAACGCGGTGTTGCCGATCGCAGCCTTAAATCAAAGAGCGTTGCAATTAAAGTTACACTGTGTAAAGCACAATTCCTCCGGCCTCCGCGGGTTGCGCGCGTCGGAAGGCTAAGTACTAGAAAGCCGAGCCCGTGATAACAGACACTGTCGTTAAGCAACATCTCCAGTTTTTTTTTTTTCTCTCTCCAGTGATAAAAATAGGCTTTTTTTATTGGTACTCACCATTGTTTCTTTGCTGTCCTGGAGACAGAAGTGTCTTAAAATCCAGTCTCTCCAACAGATGCTGGAAGGTAATGTGTCTTGTTTGAAGTCATCATGTGAGAACTTCTGCTTTGCTCAGTGGATCGCCCACCACTTGGTGTGACTTATGAATCTAATAACCCTTTGCAATATCCGCAAGCTTAAACTCTCCACCACCTTGGTGCCTACAGAAGACAGAAAGCGACTGGCAGGGAGTTTTAAAAACCTATAGATTTACGCAGACGCCTTAGCTCAGAGTCACGTTTCCCTCTGAGTTCTTACGTGATCTTAATGAATGAGAGGGGTTACCAACTAACACGGTATAAAACGTGATCGCAGCCGCCTCCCAGGAAACCGGAGCGGGATAGAAAGTTCCCGAGGAAAGTGCTTCCCGGCCGGGCGCGCTGGGTAATGAGCCCTGACTCCCGGCCGCCCTCCTTCCACCTCCCGGCTCGCACCTGGGGCCGTGCAAGACGAGCTGGCTCTGGAGATTTGCATTGGTGACAGGTAAGTAAACATTTGGCTTTTTTTTTTTTTTTCTTTTTTTTAAAATGTCACGTTCATTCTCGCTCACACGGGAAGTGCTCCAGGGACTTGTTGCAGAAAAGCTCCTGCCACAAGAGGAGCATGGCACAATTGCCAAGACGAGCGCGGCTCGGAAATCCCTGCTTTTCCCGACCCGCAACTTCCCAGCACACTTTTCCTCCCCCTCCCCCCCTCCCCGCTCTGCCCTCTCCGGGAGCCGCAACCGGGGGACGCTGTCCCGCCAGCCCCGCTCCGAGACCCCGCCGCCGGGGAACAGGAGGAGGCGGGAAGAGGAGCGCATCCCAAGGACCTGGCTTCCCATTCTCCCCTTCCCGCCGCCTCTCCCGAGCTCGTCCCGCACCGCCGACCTGCCCCCCAGGACGTTATTTCCATCGCTCGATCCCCGCTTGCGGTGTCAAAACACCCGCCTGGGCGCAACTGCCGCCTCTTTCCCCAAGAGAGGTAGTCGAGCCCCCGGTATCATCCCTGCCAGTTCTCCCCAAGTCCTCGTCCCCATTTTGTCTCCGTATCTGGAACGTGTCTGTCCGCGGCCGGCTCTCCCGGCTCTGGGAACAGCAGCGCGGAGCGTGTGCGGGGCGGGGGGGGGGTGAGGCTGGTGCGGGGCTCTTTGCCTTTGGAGGCGAACAGCAGCCAACTGAACCTGGACTCTCCAAAGTTTGTGAGTGCTGCCTCTCGTAACAGGAAAAAGCAAGACCAAGACCCAGAAGCTCCTTGCCTGCTGCCCTTCTCTCCTGCTTGAGCGGGACAGTAACACTTACAGGTCGTTCCTATCCAGAGCGCCCGTTTCCCTCACCCCCTCCCCGAGTCCCAGGTACCTCTGCCTGGGAGCCAAAACGAGCAGCCTCTTCCATGACAACCATTTATGTTGATCCATGCAATAACCAGCAGATGCTGCCCTAAGACTGGTACAGCTGGTACTTTCCTGCCTCGGCTGTCCTGGGGGCAAGGTGTTAGAAGAGAAGTCAAGTGGTCTCCAGGAAGCTGCCCTGAAGAGGACTGCAGAATCCCCTCACCAGCGTTACATGCTTGCTGAATGACATGCGACAGGCAAAGCTGTTCAGAAAGGCTGTTCCTGCTGTAAGGCTGCACCCATCAGATCACCCTATCAGTTGTCACCTGAGCCCCATCCTTAAGTATTGATCTTCAGTCAGGAAGCTGAAGTTTTCTTCCAGCATTTGGAAGTGCTCAGAGTTAGTGTTAACACTAGGCAGGAATATCCCTTTTAAAGTTACAGTGAAGGTAAAAAACCAACAACCCACAAGTGTTTCAACAAGTGGGCTTGCAGCAAGTTCTGCTTCCTCCCAGTCTTCTAAGCAAATAGCTCTTGTGTCTCCCTCAGGGCAGTAAAATAACTATAGCAATATCTGCCTTGGGTAGTAAGTCACAGAATTCATATTTTGACTAGACAGATATGTATCTGAGACTTAAAATTTTTGACTCCATGGAGTCCTCAGCGGTTTTGGATAGAGAGAACTTTACAGAGATGCACTATCAGCAAAAGAGATGTTTCTACATACTTATTTCATAGCTCAAGCAATATAGTCTTTCACTGATAAAGTAATTCCAGCTGCATCACTTGTAAGGAGGTATTTTATCTACAGCTCTATTCCTCCTCTACTTCTCATCTCATCAACTGCTAGAGATTTTAATTTCCTAGTGAGTTTCACAGTTGTTTGTGGATGTTCAGAAGAACCCTTTTCCAGGTTACAGCATTAGATATAGTGATGTTAAACTCACAAAAAAACAACTTTCATGAGAGTTTCCCAGGAGATTCACAGCAGAAACTGGATGTCCTATCACTTCAGTCCTGTCCAGTTGCAATTTCCAGCACAAATTAACAGGATTTGCAGTAATACAGATAAAGGGTTATGTCGACAAGCAAAGCTACTCCTTTAAGAAGCTAACTAGAAGGGGTCCTGCTCAAGTCTTCTGCTTAAGATAACACAAAATGACTCCACCTACTTCACTAAGGAGAGGTGACAGCTGATAACCTATCTCATGCTTGTTAGACCAACTAAAGCACAGGGATAGTTTGCTTTCAATTGCTTCAATCACATCAGCCTGAAATAATTAATTAAAAACCAGGCATGGTAATCAAGAGGATAGTACCAAAGTGTGTGGAAGAAGAAAAGGTCATTGGTAGGGTATTATGGGATGCTATAGAACATGAGGATTATCTGGCAGAAGGAGAGGAGGTAGTTGTAGAGCAACCACAATCCTTCCACCCTCATTGGTGAGAGAATCAGCCCAAGTTGTTCTGATAGACCCAGGGCAAAGGTGGGACACAAAGTGATGGAGCTGACAGACAGCTGATGCACTGACAGACAGCTGAGAGATTCCTGCAAGAAAGGCATTACAAAAAGGGTGGGGTAAGATTAAACCCAGTTTTCTGTTGGGTTTCCAGCCACTTACGCTTGGACTTAATGATTTTAAAGGTCTTTTCCAACCTAAATGATTATATAATTTATTTTCCCTGCACCTTGTTTCCTGCTAGGTTATCTCTAGAAAGGTTGATCCCTATGCCATGGGAGATCCAGCCATGAAAAATCACTTGCTGTGGGTCGGTGCAGAGGATTTTTTTCTTCTCATTACCGTAGAGGGGCACAATTGATTTAAAGTTACTCATTTGACAAGTCCTACACTTCAGTAACAGTCAGGACTAGTGAGAAGAGTTTGATTCATAATTTAAAACTAATAATCAGGTGATTCATTTACAGGGTGTTGAAACAGGATAGCTGTTAGCTTTTGCCAGGACGACACAGCACAGCATTTACTATATTCAGGTAGTTCGTACATATAAGGCAATGCACATCTCTTGTTCCAAGTCTGTTTATCTTGGATTTACATTGTTACCAGATGAAGTATACAGCTGCAGGACTTGACTTCAGTGGGACTACTCGTATGTAAATAGTGACAGAACTGTTTAGCAGATGAGGCCTAATTAAGTGGGAATCAGTCATACATTTTCCCCTGTCTTAGGCAAAAGAATGTGAAGAATACTGCAGGAGCATTGCTAGAAAGTCAGGGTGCTGTGAACCAACCTGCCAAACACCCCAAAATCCAAAGCGAGTTGCAAACATTTATTCCTTGCCTTAAAACATCTTAGAAAACAATGAGCTATTACTGGCTGGCTCATTTCACATACATAAAAGACTACCAAAATGTGTGGGTGACTGCTAAGCACATGCTAAAAGACACCTTACACCCATTAAGCACAGGCTGCTCCTTCAGAGATCTCTGAAAACCCGCCTCAAACACTGGTGTTAGCAAACCGAGCAGAAACAGACAATAACAGTAGCTGTCAACTTTATGGAGATGCTTCTGAAATAAGAGCTATATTACATCACTGCTGGTGTGAAATGGGGCTGGCAACTTCTCTCCATGCCAGCAATCTAATGGTGTGTTTGAAAGAAAGGTCCCCCGAGGTCATTGTGTGCTAGTTTGGCTGGTAACCTCCTGCTTCTTCAACAGGCAGATTTGGCACCTGCCCTGCTACTGCCTGGAGGGTAAATACCATCCTCTCGATACATATTTAGGGTAGCCTCCCATCAAGTGTTGATTTTCTGTACTTGATCTCCTCCGGCAGATTATCCCACTCTTCTATCTCCATCTTTTCCCTGATCTTCATGCTGCAAGTGTTAGCAGTCTTTCACTCTGCCTCCTCCCTCCCTGGAAGTTTTCCTTTCTTCCTGAGCCTACTCGTCTTCAAACTGCTCTCAACTGCGTATATTCCATGCTGGTAACATGCAGATGAACATCGTAGTCATGATCCCACTCAGATACTAAACAAGCCTCCCACCAATGCCTAGTCCTCCTTAAAGTGCTAGAACATTTCAGCTTGCTACAGGCTCCTCAAAGCACCAGGAAATCCTCTGGAGTAGGCAGGCAGCAGCAAGTGTACTTTGCTGTGTTGGTACCTCAGAGAAAGGCTTGGCACAGACTTGCCTCCAAGCACAGTTTTGGAGGGAAGAGAAGGTGAGACCTCCAAAGTGGGATGGTGGGTCCATAGCCAGAAGAGAGTCTTGGCTCCTGCCCACCTCAGCACTCCAGGAGAGGGGCTTCAGTGTCAGCATCGATGGGAAGCATTTTGCCTATTGACTTCTTGTAAAACATCATAAGTTGTGCCAAGTTCATGCCCACACTTGGTAAAACCAAGAGAGAGACCCACAAGTGGCTCAAGCTCAGTACCCTCAAGGAAACCCACACCTGATTTAAGTCAGGTGAATATCGGGGTTTGGGGTAAACACCTTGAGACAGGCATCTTGGCCAGTGTTCCTCATGGTGGAGGTGACAGTGCAGGCTAGAGTGGGAGGAAAGGTGGCAGAGGTAAGAGTGGGTCTGTCAGCATCGTGTCAGCCACCAAATTGCCCATGCTGGGAAACTTTTTGCTCTGCACTTTTGGCTGGTCTAGGTCCTCTGCATTGATCTTGCAGCACACTGGGGCTGTAGCAAGGGTTTAAGAACAGGTCTTTTTATTTTTATTTTGCACTAAGTATTTATTTGTAAAAAGTTTTGCCTGTACTATTTTGGTTATTTCTGGCAGAGGTGTGTTTCAGGAAAACTTCCAGAATTAAGGTGCTGTTTTTCTCAAACTAGCACTGATGCAAATGTAGTTCAGACTATGCCTTCTCCGCTTGGGTGGCACTCATGTAGGTTAGCTGCAAAAGACAGGAGATGAGATAAATGTAATGGAAACTATTGCCCCATGTAAGTTCTCCTGGATGACCTGAGCAAAATGAGCCACCGGGTATCTCTTACTAGAATAAAACCAGAGATAGGGAGAGAAATCAGAACCTGGAGAAAAAAGAAACAAGACAGCAGTAATCTGTTACTATTGCAACCTGATTACAGGCTTCGTTGCCATGGTGGGGGACCCTTTCTTTTGGCAATAAACACTATGTCTTGCTTCATGTAACCACAGGGAAAGTATTTATGGACACAGCAACTTGTAAAATGGATTCTTTCTTCAATTTCCTTAAGAAAAGCAAACATACAAAACAACCATGAACAAAATAAGATACAACACCACCTCATCACAGTTTTAAAGGCTGTTCTGTACAGTTCTGAGTTAGTAAAGAACACCAGCACTTTCAATACAGAAATACCCTTATAAAACTAAAGGGGATTAGCCTTAATTGTACTTACAAGTGAAAAGTAAACACATACTCTAGTTCCTTTCTAAGTTAATGTTTAAAAAGAAACTATCTCGCAAATCATATTAATCTACTTCTCGACAGTCAAATACCCTATCAGCTTCCATGGGAGTTCTCACTAACAGCTGTGTATTTGAACCTTATTGAGCATGATGGAAAGTGTTATTGTTAAGAACAAAATATCTGTTGGAGAAATTATACACTGAGTTAGGAGAGAGCAAGAGGAACTGGGTGCATATTGTGGGAGGGTTACTGAGGGATGCTGGTGAGCTCTGAGTAAGAGCGACCCTTGACTTTGTCTTGGCATTTTTATGATGAACCCTTTCAAACATGACTGTGTTCCCTTCAAGTCCCCTGTGTAAAAAAGGAAAGAAAACAGGTGAGATGACAACAGAAGAAGAGGGGAACAGGGAAATAGTAATGTAGGAGAAAAACACTAAAGGAAAGTAGAAATGCAGAGAAAATCTTTTGATGCTACCACCAAACCAAGGACATTTAGTTCAATGACAGCCTCCATCAAAGCTCTTGCATTGAGTTAACTGAAAAAAACCCATATCAGCTATGTTTGCAACTGTCCAGTATATTTTTATCCTGACATTTTCTGGCTAAAATGACATTTTCTGACTAAAATGATAAACAAATTCCCCCCTGAGACAGTATTCACAACAGCCAGGAAATAGTGCTAATGTTGACCTAAATAAATAAAGCTTCTCCTGCAAGGGTCCGTTAACACAAGGTACATTAAAAACATTTACTGCAAAATGCATATTGAAACCCTGGGGGACAAACAACCTGCTAGACACTGTGGTCTCACTATCCCAGTTTAGCAAGTGAGGCTGAGAACTTTAGAAATAACAATGGTACTCATGGTAAGACTTCTGATGGCAAATCAGAAGGTCCCAGATTTGACTGGTAGAACTTTCCATTTAGAGCACAGATTAATTTCTATAGGAAAGAAAATATTTTGCAGACTTGCAAGCACGGGTTTGGGCTAAGGGGTGTCAGGACACATACAGCTTTAACTATGTGCATTGTCTTGTGATGTTTTCTGCACGTTTCTGCCTCATGTGGTGCTGTCACACCTGCTTAACTTTTTGAGAGGGTCATTCATTGCTGCTAATGAGAGCAGTTACACACTTAACAAAACAGATCTCTTCAGATGCACTGTTTATTTAGGTGAGCTATGCCTGTTCTCAGTCAATCTGAAGTCATGGAGCTGAGATCCTTTTCCAAAATGAAGCTGCCCTAAGATAGAGGCAAGTCCAGAGGAAAATTTTATGGAGGCTTCTTTAGAATTTTATCCTAAATGCATCAAACTCAGCAGTGTTAGAGGTTGTTGGTAAAATATATTATTGCTGCTCCTACTTTCTATTTGCATCATAGATTAGAAGTTGGGTTTGTTCCATTTGCAGCCCACATACTGCTGCAGCATCCTTCCTTTTGCTCTACCTGGTAACCTGACAGAGGTGGGCCATTAGCAAAACCTCCGCTGAGCAGCAATTAACAAGTCTTCTGTTCCAGCAGAGATGATGAAACTGGCTTTTGTTTTTCCAAGACTTGGAGCTAGAATAGCAAAGAAGGACCATTATATTAATTTAGTGCCTCCTGTAATGCTGCCTGCTTACCTTAAAGATGTTCTCCTGCATGGGCTTTGTGAGTCAGTACCTTTGTTACATGCAATGTACATATGAAGCCTTCAGGTGTGCAGATGTCATTGTGAATTGATCCATTTCAGTCACCTAAGTCCTTTCTGTCTTTCATCACCTCTACTGGAGTTGAACTAAATATAATATAGATGTTTTCCCCTTCCTCTTTCTTTTCTGCTGCACTCTCCTATTCTAATTGCTCCTCATAGGAGCCAAAGTAACTTTTGTTTGTGACCCGGGGAGCTTTATTGAATAAGTGTATCTAGAAGTGTTTCTAACACTGAACAGCACACAAATGGCATGATTACTTTTAGTGTCTCTTACTGAACAGAAAGTATTTCAATAACCTGAAAGATTCTTCAGTGAACAGTGCTGGATTTGCACAATTTATAGTGTATTTAAATATTTTTACATTGGTACCCAAGATTGAATTCCAATATTTCTCTTTTGTATCTCTGAGCATTTTAATACACTTCTGGGAACACTTACCTTTTATGATGAAAACAATATTTTTGAACATAAAGTGGTGATTTCAGCTTAAGTGCAACCATATGTATCTTAGGGCAAAGGCTTGTGGTTCTAAATAACTGCTTAATGTTAAGGATCTTTCACAATGGAAATGTCACCAGCTGCCATATACCAGCTTTCCTGGAGAAACAAAGATAAAACTCTGAAGAGTGCAGCTTCTATAGTTGAGAATAAATACTTTGAAGTACAACTTCAAATTGAGATTTTTTTCAATGAGAATTCCATCACTGCAGAGAGGTAGGAAAAACACAAAACAAATCTGCTTGATTGAATGAGCCTGCCTGTTAGATCATGTCCTAGTTTAGTTGACCAGTGTATGAATGGTGGGTAATAATGCTGTTAAATGTAATTCCACAAAGCTAGGCAAATAACTTATCCCTGAGTCTGTACTACATACACCTACACCCCTGATCAGTAGAAACATCACATTCAATTATTTTCTTTCAAGCAAAGTTCTCAAATCTTTTAGAAACCTGAATTTCTCTTTAACGGCTTTGAGGGACATTTTTGTGTCCATTTTACAAAAAGAAAAACTGAGGCAGAGAGCATTTAAACTGCCAGTAAATTACTCTGCTATTGCAGCTCGGTCCCTAAGCAGTTTCCCCGCAATGATAATGCTGGTCAAGATTTGGCAATCCCAACACTTGTTTTCTAAGAAGTATATAATGACTCTTCTCCTGTGCCCGTTGGGTATATTACACTGGGAAAAGATCCACATGAAAATATTTGCACCAGAATATCAAGGATATGTGCTCACTCAGATTGCAGCAAAACACTGGCAAGGAGCAATCATTATTTTGGGGGTAAAACAACTTCAGTTGTTCAACTTGTATAAAAACCAGAAGAAAATGCAGAGGACTTGGGCAAACAGCAAGAGAACAGCAATCAGATTTTCCAGCTCTTAAGCCTTCTCAAACTCACACAGTGTGTCTTAAAATTCACCTGTGAGTCACAACATGTTTCTTGGACATTTGCTCCGTGGCCTGCATCCTGGGATAGTGAACTGGGAGGAGGTTTTACGGAAGAGCTGTGAAATCATAGAATAGAATCATAGAATCATTTAAGGTTGGAAAAGACTCTTGAGATCTTTGAGTTCAACCCTTGGCCTAACACTGCCAAGTCCACTGCTAAACCATGTTCCTAAGCACCACATCTAGACATCTTGTAAATACCTCCAGGAACAGTGAGTCAATCACTTCCCCCAGCAGCCTTTTCTAATGCTTGACACCACCTTCAGTAAGGAAATTTTTCCTAATATCCAATCTAAACCTCCCTTGACACAATTTGAGACCATTTCCTCTTGTGCAATTTCTTATTTGGGGGATCAACACCCACCTCACTCCAACCTCCTTTCAGGTTGTTGTAGAGGGTGATAAGGTCTCTCCTGAGCCTCCTTTTTTCCAGATTAAACAACCCCAGTTCCCGCAACTTCTCCCCATAAGACTCATTCTCCAGACCCTTCACCAGCTTCACTGCCCTTCTCTGGACATGCTCCAGCACCTCAGTGTCCTTCTTGTAGCAAGAGGCCCAGAACTGAACACAGTACTCAAGGTGCTGTCTCACCTGTGCCAAGTACAGGGGATCAATCCCTGCCCTACTCCTGCTGACCACACTATTGCTGATACAAGCCAGGATGATGTTGGCCTTCTTGGCCACCTGGACACACTGCTGGCTTGTGTTCATTCAGCCACGGATCAACACCCTCAGGTCCTTTTCCACCAGGCAGCTTTCCAGCCACTTTTCCCCAAGCCTGTAGCATTATATGGGGTTATTGTGACCCAAGTGCAGGACCCAGCACTTGGTCTTTTTCAGTCTCATACAATTGGCCTTGACCCATCAATTCAACCTGTCCAGGTCCCTCTGCAGAGCCTTCCTACCCTCAAGCAGATCAGCACTCCTGCCCAACTTTGTGCCATCTGCAAACTTACTGAGGATACACTCAAACCCCAAGTCCAGATCACTGATAAAGATATTAAAGAAAAGTGGCCCCAACACTGAACCCTGGGTAGCACCACCTCTGACCAGCCACCAATTGGGTTAACTCCATTCACCACAACACTTTGGGCCTGGCCATCCAGCCAGGGAAGCAAACACCTGTCCAAGTCATGAGCAGCCAGTGTCTCTGGGACAATGATGTGGGAAACTGTGTCAAAATTTCAATAACCTGAAAGATTCTTCAGTGAACAGTGCTGGATTTGCACAATTTATAGTGTATTTAAATATTTTTACATTGGTACCCAAGATTGAATTCCAATATTTCTCTTTTGTATCTCTGAGCATTTTAATACACTTCTGGGAACACTTACCTTTTATGATGAAAACAATATTTTTGAACATAAAGTGGTGATTTCAGCTTAAGTGCAACCATATGTATCTTAGGGCAAAGGCTTGTGGTTCTAAATAACTGCTTAATGTTAAGGATCTTTCACAATGGAAATGTCACCAGCTGCCATATACCAGCTTTCCTGGAGAAACAAAGATAAAACTCTGAAGAGTGCAGCTTCTATAGTTGAGAATAAATACTTTGAAGTACAACTTCAAATTGAGATTTTTTTCAATGAGAATTCCATCACTGCAGAGAGGTAGGAAAAACACAAAACAAATCTGCTTGATTGAATGAGCCTGCCTGTTAGATCATGTCCTAGTTTAGTTGACCAGTGTATGAATGGTGGGTAATAATGCTGTTAAATGTAATTCCACAAAGCTAGGCAAATAACTTATCCCTGAGTCTGTACTACATACACCTACACCCCTGATCAGTAGAAACATCACATTCAATTATTTTCTTTCAAGCAAAGTTCTCAAATCTTTTAGAAACCTGAATTTCTCTTTAACGGCTTTGAGGGACATTTTTGTGTCCATTTTACAAAAAGAAAAACTGAGGCAGAGAGCATTTAAACTGCCAGTAAATTACTCTGCTATTGCAGCTCGGTCCCTAAGCAGTTTCCCCGCAATGATAATGCTGGTCAAGATTTGGCAATCCCAACACTTGTTTTCTAAGAAGTATATAATGACTCTTCTCCTGTGCCCGTTGGGTATATTACACTGGGAAAAGATCCACATGAAAATATTTGCACCAGAATATCAAGGATATGTGCTCACTCAGATTGCAGCAAAACACTGGCAAGGAGCAATCATTATTTTGGGGGTAAAACAACTTCAGTTGTTCAACTTGTATAAAAACCAGAAGAAAATGCAGAGGACTTGGGCAAACAGCAAGAGAACAGCAATCAGATTTTCCAGCTCTTAAGCCTTCTCAAACTCACACAGTGTGTCTTAAAATTCACCTGTGAGTCACAACATGTTTCTTGGACATTTGCTCCGTGGCCTGCATCCTGGGATAGTGAACTGGGAGGAGGTTTTACGGAAGAGCTGTGAAATCATAGAATAGATTCATAGAATCATTTAAGGTTGGAAAAGACTCTTGAGATCTTTGAGTTCAACCCTTGGCCTAACACTGCCAAGTCCACTGCTAAACCATGTTCCTAAGCACCACATCTAGACATCTTGTAAATACCTCCAGGAACAGTGAGTCAATCACTTCCCCCAGCAGCCTTTTCTAATGCTTGACACCACCTTCAGTAAGGAAATTTTTCCTAATATCCAATCTAAACCTCCCTTGACACAATTTGAGACCATTTCCTCTTGTGCAATTTCTTATTTGGGGGATCAACACCCACCTCACTCCAACCTCCTTTCAGGTTGTTGTAGAGGGTGATAAGGTCTCTCCTGAGCCTCCTTTTTTCCAGATTAAACAACCCCAGTTCCCGCAACTTCTCCCCATAAGACTCATTCTCCAGACCCTTCACCAGCTTCACTGCCCTTCTCTGGACATGCTCCAGCACCTCAGTGTCCTTCCTATAGCAAGAGGCCCAGAACTGAACACAGTACTCAAGGTGCTGTCTCACCTGTGCCAAGTACAGGGGATCAATCCCTGCCCTACTCCTGCTGACCACACTATTGCTGATACAAGCCAGGATGATGTTGGCCTTCTTGGCCACCTGGACACACTGCTGGCTTGTGTTCATTCAGCCACGGATCAACACCCTCAGGTCCTTTTCCACCAGGCAGCTTTCCAGCCACTTTTCCCCAAGCCTGTAGCATTATATGGGGTTATTGTGACCCAAGTGCAGGACCCAGCACTTGGTCTTTTTCAGTCTCATACAATTGGCCTTGACCCATCAATTCAACCTGTCCAGGTCCCTCTGCAGAGCCTTCCTACCCTCAAGCAGATCAGCACTCCTGCCCAACTTTGTGCCATCTGCAAACTTACTGAGGATACACTCAAACCCCAAGTCCAGATCACTGATAAAGATATTAAAGAAAAGTGGCCCCAACACTGAACCCTGGGTAGCACCACCTCTGACCAGCCACCAATTGGGTTAACTCCATTCACCACAACACTTTGGGCCTGGCCATCCAGCCAGGGAAGCAAACACCTGTCCAAGTCATGAGCAGCCAGTGTCTCTGGGACAATGATGTGGGAAACTGTGTCAAAGGCTTTATTAAAGTCTAGGTAACAACATCCACAGACTTCCTCTCATCCACTAAGCGAGTCATCTGCTCATAGGAGGAGATCAAGTTATTTAAATGTTCTGGGAGCACCTGGCTGTGAAGGCCACTACTGCCTGTGAGGCCACAGTGGCTGTGCTCCTCACCTGGTGCCTCCTCTTCATTCTCAGCCTGTGGCGTGTCCTCTGAGCCCCCACCCGTGCTGGGGTGTGTTGTGCTGGAACAACTGGAAACACGTGTGTCTGTGTGGGCTCTGGCAGCGAATCTCACCTGCGTCCCCTGCTGTGCCAGGGGCCCTGCTTGCCATGGCAGCCATCCCTTGCCCTGCTGTGCTGCCAGTCTTCCCTCCTTGATTGGACTGTTAATCAATCATCACTTGGTACAAATCATGGGCCTGAAGAGCAGATGACATATGCCAATATTTTCCCATCTTTTATTGGTGACTCAGTTTTTTGTGCAGCCTGTTTTCCATGAGGAGGAGAAGGCAACACATACTACCAGGGAAGAGAGGTGTGAAGATTCAGATAACCACCATAGTGATAATTCCAAGTTATTTGTCAGGAAACCTCAAGATGGCTATCTTTATTAATAATTTCAGTCACTGAGGTCTGAGCAATTACATGAGACTGAAATGAGACTTTGCCTAAATGTTCTCTGCCTTTCGGTGGGTTTGACTGTTGGCTGAAAGATGCAGTTGCTGTGAAGATGCTGTCTCTCATAATCTCACATTTATCTTAATCTCAGGTTTCTCACGATTCTTTCAACATTCCTTACTTGGGAGTAATCCCCACTAAATATAAAATATATGGCAATACTCCAAAGGAAAAAAATCTGGGAGTAAAATCTAGAAGGAAAACCACAGGCTGAAAGACAAATGATTAATCGCAAGTAAGTAGGTAAGAAAAAAAGTCATAGAATACCAGTACTTCTCAATTATTTAAATGTAATCAGCAGCATATAAATCACTGTATCTTAACATGACACCTTCCTGTACCACTGAGTCTCTCAAAAAATGTATTTTGGAGTAGATTAACACAGACAAAACTAATGGTAAGATCAAGCAAGTGAAACAAAACTTATATAGTTAATTAATAGCATAAAGCAAAGTAAAACCCCTTGCATGCAATTTGAAAAGTGCAGTCTGGGTTCTAAGCTGCTTTAAATTGACATGGCTCCATGGTTTTGTGGATCTGAGCCACCTTGCATTGGACCAGGATCTGTCTCCCATGCCTTGGGCGTCTTACAGAAGCAATAAATAAGAAAACCAACCCAAACCTGTTCAAATCACTCTAATGATTGCTTGTCTCTATTGATAACTAAATTAAGCTAATGAAAAACTTTTTCCCCACCTAATTCTTTATTATGATAAGGCTTTTTGTTGTGCAAACTCATTAGTACAGCTTAGTTCCTGTCATTTACATTTACCAATATAAATACCCAAGAAGTGCTGATGAATAACCCTCCAGCTCTGAAATCCAGTGGTGCAGGGAGCTCTATGTGCATAGTCATGTGCAATAAATAACTACAATGTTCAACCTCTGTCACTAATGTTCTTCATCCTCATATGCACTACTTTATACATTTGATGTCTTAAGAGATTCTTCCTGTTGTATCTATGTAGGCACTATCAAAATCAAGAAGCACCTGAGATAAGCAGGCAGTGGCAAGTGTGTCTTGATGTCCAGGGCATGTGTGAAGCCCTGGAGGCAGGACCTGTCCTGGAGACATGGGCTGGCAGTGAAGATGCTGCCTTTCATTCTGCTGTTCTATGGAGGAGGGTAGGAAACCTGCACTTCCTGGGCCAACCAGAGTAGCCAGTGGGAGTACATGTGCCTCCTAAAGAGGAAACAGGGAAGGGTTGGAGGACAAGGAGTCAGGATGGATTAGATAAAGGCTGTCCCAGCTCTGCAGCTTTCTGGCTGGAAACCAGAAATTGCTCATAGGTGAGAAGGTGTTTGTTTGGGTTCAGCA
>NW_009954406.1:719709-739477 GCF_000747805.2 Chaetura pelagica
GTAGTGGCCTGTATGAGATGATAACAAGAAGGTCCGAGTGGGAAGTGCTATGCCAGTTCAGTCCAGCAACACCAGCAACACTGGTGCCACATGGGCACCAGAGCTCAGGTATCTTGGGTTCATCTGGACTGCAGGCAAGAGGAGGCACCTCCAGGTGTTACCTACAGTGTAGACTGAAATTCTTAGGAAGAGATTAAAATCAGAGCCTCTTGCTTGGATCTCAGCCCTTGATAACCTGCTTCCCCTCCCAAAGCAGTCAAGACTGGGATTCTGACAAGACTTTCCAACTTTACTTTACAGAGACACAGCTGGTGGTCACACTCCATGCTCTGATGGGTCCTACAACCCACTCACAGGAGGGGAGGCAGGCAGGGCATGGCCACCCTTCACCACTGTACATTCCTGTCAGCACCAGGATGCTGAGCAGAGGAGGTGATGGGCTAACACCTGCAGAGTCGGCAAGAGCTCTGTCACGTGAAAAGGCTTTTATTGATGTAAGGACTATGGCTCCGTAAAGCAGGGACATTGTGTCCCAGAATGAAAGGCTGGGCATCATACTGACCTACTGCATCCCAACCTTTCCTGACACATATAAGTAACACATATTTACATGCGTCTGATTATAAACCAGAATGGAAATATGGCTATTTATATAATGAAACCCAAAAGATTACAGAATGACTGAGAGCAACAGCACAAGAAATGGTCTTCTTCAGCTCCTGAGACCCTGTAAGTTGGCATGAGCTATCTGAAGCCTTTTCCCTGGAGGTTCACTGGAGGAGGGGTGTCAGCAGGGGTGCTATGGTGAGAAAATGGCTGGGAAGATTATTGTATGAAGTAGGGTGAAAAAGTCAAGGGGATGTCATGTCTGTGCCATGTTCTCCTACAGATGTGACCCTTCCATACGCATGGCTGTCCTTGGTTTATAGGAGTGAACGAGACTGTGAAAGCAGGATCTGAAATGTGTGGGCTGTATTTTTCTTCAGTCTTATCAAAAGCAAAGCAGTATCAAAATACAGAAGCTGACAGAAACAATTTTAAGATGTAATTATTATTTGCCACACATAATCTACAGCTGGAACAGCAAAAAACGCTCTGAACCATTCTCAAGCTGAAGCTCTCAAGATGCATGGGCAAGATGCAGTGCAATGGCTAAGTCCTAAGAAGTTACAAGGTTTGTCCCAATAAACTTAGAGCAGTGCATGGGTTAAGAGCCATCCTAACTGTGCAAATCTCAGACTCCCTTACCTTCACCTCCTGCACACGCATGGTCTACGGAGGACACAGGTCCTGGTGAGATAGGCAGGAACATGCAACGTGAGCCCTCTGGGAAAATTCTGCTACCTACTTCACAGTTCCCCATGCCCTCCTGGACCAGCCACCCACCACCCAATCCTACCACCGAGAAGACATGAAGCAGGGACTCCTTACCTCTTGGAGATGCCGGGAGGATGCGATGCTCTGTCTGCAGGATGTACTGGTCCTGCACGGTGGGGATTCGCTGGGTAGAGGCACTGGAGCAAACACTCAGGGGAGTGAACAGACCCACCAATTTGTACAGATGTGTGGCAGCAGTTGTGTAAGAGCCCTGGTAATTTACATTTGCTATCTGCAGATAGGGATGACATGCAGGTTGCCTGCAGTGTGCTCGCACGCTCCTACACGCACGCCCCGGAGGGAAAGTAAAGCGGAGCCCTTGGATCTCAGTCAAGACAGTGATTCAGAAGCAGAGCAGCATGCACGGGATGGGCAGCTGCTAGCCAACCACTTGTTGGGTGGGCTTGGGCTAATTAAGCTGTCTAATTGGAGAAAGAAATGGAGGAGAAGAGAGTAGAAGTGCAAGTCAAACTTCAGCATCCGTTAGCTTCTCATATCGTTTCATAGTGGTTTACAGACGTGTGCAGGACAACAAAGTGGAAAGCATCTCTTTTTGTGTTGTGGAGGGATGCTGAGCTGAAGACAAGGCTTAGGCTGTGCAACGCAGAGTCTGGCGTCTTTTTAGTCTTAATCCGCCTCCTGCTACATACTCCTCTGTTCAAAACAGAACACATCTTCATAACATCGCTTGCTTGCGGGGAAGCCTTGTTTTGTTACAGGACTGGGTTCAGGGAGGAAATTGGTTTCTGATGCTCTGAATGGCTTTGTAAATGAATGATGAATGAAGAAGCAGGCAAACCAGGAGATACAAGGAAGAAACTGATAAATAGAAGACAACACTGTGGGAAAAAAACCAAGGGGATCTAAATTACTTACTCAAAATCCAGTAGTAATTTGCATGCTTGGTATTAGGTATTAATGGCATCTCTCTCCCTGCTGCACTGAAACATGTTTTATATGCACAAATAAAAGAAACTGCCAACCACTCCAGTGTTTGTGTTAGTTTTAGAGAACCCCCCCCCACATTTAATTTCCAAGCTTAAAAGGAAATAAAAAACCTGGAGCTCTGCAGATCATTGCTCTTTCCTTCTAGAACAATTCTGCATGTTTGACATCTTATCTATTGTTTATGTCAGGCAAACAGTGCCTGGACAACACACAGAGTGGGCTGCAGCGGTAACACAGCAAGTGAATACCTATGAGTCTTGGTGATTCATCTCTCCAAGGAGCTCTTGCTGTAATCACGGAGGACTGACAGATGATGAAGACCATGAGGATTTATGATTTTGGGGCAGAGTGACAGCTGTCCCAGGTATTCCACCCCAAATCTACAAATCAATACTTTTATTAGAAAGTGACAGCATTACTGGAGAAGGGTTGAGCGACCGACCACCCCCAGAACAAAACTGCCACATGAGAGAGCAACCCTGCTTCACCCACAGAAAAATCAATCAGAAGTGAAAGCTTTTCGATGGCTGAGGGATCCATCTGTAAGCTCATCTCTAGTTAAAGTAATCTTGCCTTCCTGAGCGCTGGGCTGCCTCTTTTATCACAGACATGAGGAAGTGTAGAGTTCAGTTCCAGGACCTCACAAGTGGCAGTCAGCCATGGAGCATCCCCCAGCCCTGCCAACATCCCTGTGTGGACACTGCATTTCACTGCTTAGCCTCCACAGAGACCTTTTTACACCCACTCTGCTGCTTTAGGTGAACAGTTTAGAGTCCACATCATGTTTTACATAACAGACTGATGCTCCTTCTACAGCTGCCCTTCTGCTCTACCACAGACAGCTGGATCCTGTCTGAAAACAACAATCTCTACAGGTCATGGAGAAATGAAAACTTTCCCTCTGAACTTGTGGCTGGAGCAGATAACGAGAAGCTAAGAGACCTGGGTTCTATTGGCCCTTGCAACAGGTGCAAGTGAATAGTTTCCTTATCTCTGTGACTCAGTTTCTCCATCTCTGAAATGGAAAAGCTGCCTCTCTGGAGTGTTTATTCACAGAAATGGATTTGGGGCTTTCAAGCAGGTGGAAACATAAAAGTGTGCAGTGCTAGTATGGGCAGCAGCTGTGTCCTGTTACACCCAGCAGTAAAGAGCAAGAACTAAAAGAGGCACATGCAGCACACTTTTATGTCACCTACCACACAGCCCTCTGTACAAACCAAGCAATGAACTTTATTTTAGAGGAGGGACATGCCCTGAGGCTGCTGCCACCTGATAGAGCAGGGAGGTACCAGGGACCCTTATGCAGAGCCCTCTCCCAGATTGAACCGTTCTTGTGAAGGCCATACCTGCCTTCTAGCCTTGAAGAAATTTCCATGGGAATCATGTTCCTTTTCCAGCCCTATTTGAATCACTTAAAGCTGTGAGCCTTTCCAGCCCACAAACACTCTATTAGTCAAGATGTGTCAGCCCATACCTGCTATGAGGACTGAGCCATGCAGCTGCTGAGGTTGCCATCACAGCATCCCATCAGGGTAGTTTAGGGCTGGTTGACTAGTATGTTTGATTTCAGTTTCAGTAGCTGTAAAAAAGGCAGATGGAATCAAAAGAGGAAAAAACCCAAAGCCCTCAAATACTTGCTTTCCAACTGTATGTCCTGCAGTTCTTCGCAGAAAGCTCAATCAAAGTAAGGTTGCATTCAGAAGCCAATGCCCCTTCTGTCATGGCAGACTACATGCACAACATATTTAATTTAGATATGCTACCTGTGGAGATGAATACCAATACAGGTAAGCCACCTAGTGCTGCAAAGGCAATGCCAAGAGTTTTTTCTTCAGAGGAGAGGACACAAGGTCCTACACAAAGCCCATCATGCTGCCCTGGTGCCTGCTCTGCTGTCTCTGGGAAGCACTTGAGAAGAGCAGGATCCCCACTTCCAGAGCTGCTGGAGGCTGCCACTTCTTGCTCAGGGATAATTGGCAGGACTATTGTTAATCGGCAGATAAAGCAACAAGCCTGCCTTGACCAAAGAAAGGGCAACACGTTCAGAGCTTTAGGGTTGTTTGTAATAACTCTCACCTACTAGTCTCCATTTGCTTTCAAAGGTGATCAGAAACATAGCATCTGGTGGGGGAGGGAAAGGCAAAATAGAGACTTTTGAGGGACTGATCAACCACTTGAGATTTTGTTGAAATCTCATGACATACTTTACCATTTTATTAGGAAATACTGCTATGTTTTGTTGTGCTTTAATCAATTAGAGGGGCAGCATTAGCAGTCAGAATCACCACTGGCACTTCTGTATGGAAACATCATCACAGAGAAAAGTCCCAGACATGAGCATTACTGAAACCTGACCTATTCGTGTAATATTTTCCTGCTGCTACTTTCACTTTTGTAATGAACCACATCTTCCCATCACATAAGAAAGACTGAGTGTTACTTCCGAGGATGTTACCCCAGGGATGTGATTTTAAAATTTTTTTTCACATTGCTTTTGGAAGGACCAAGAACTATTTTCCAAGTCATTGCTGTGACTACAGTCAGTCATCGCAAGAAAAACATTAAAAATATTTTGGCACCTATATAAAATACATCAGAATTAAAAAAAAAAAATGCTTAGAAATTATGAAAAAGAAAAATAACAAGCCAACAGTATCTTTGAAGCTCCTACATTAATGTTAAACACTGTTCTATTGTTTTCTTTGGAAAGGATTTCCTGCGGTGTTGCCTAAGTACAAGATGACTGTTTATGCAGCTAGTTCCTAAGCAGTATGCATTTCCAGCTGAAAGGAAAAAAACCCCAACAAACACCACCAAAAAACAAGACAAGTTTGAAAATGTCACCTCAGTTGGGATTTTTGATCACAGAAGACTCTTAGCAATGAAAATGTTTCTTGGGATAAGACAATTGAGCATTTGAAAGAGAGAGAAAAAAAATAATCAATATTGTCAAGGTAGTGCCTGGTGACTTGGTGGCTTGAGGTGAGTTTTGCAAAGCTACAAGGAAGCTGACAATCCTTTGGGGTGCTCCAAACCATCTATCAGCTTAGCACTGCCATAATAGAGAAACTGAATTTTCACATATTTCCTTGCTCTCCAGAAGGGGACGAGTAAGCAGCTTCAGAAAAAAACAGATTCCAAGATCTGCCATAAAACTATTCCTAACATTTTAATGACCTGGAAGCCAAACGTGTTTTTGGGGTTTGGTTAGCATTTCAGTAACATGCCTCAGATGTTTTGCTTCACTTCTTAACCTCAGAAGCAGTTCAGCATAGCCAGACACTTGCAATATGCTGCTTAGAAATTATGAAAAAGAAAAATAACAAGCCAACAGTATCTTTGAAGCTCCTACATTAATGTTAAACACTGTTCTATTGTTTTCTTTGGAAAGGATTTCCTGCGGTGTTGCCTAAGTACAAGATGACTGTTTATGCAGCTAGTTCCTAAGCAGTATGCATTTCCAGCTGAAAGGAAAAAAACCCCAACAAACACCACCAAAAAACAAGACAAGTTTGAAAATGTCACCTCAGTTGGGATTTTTGATCACAGAAGACTCTTAGCAATGAAAATGTTTCTTGGGATAAGACAATTGAGCATTTGAAAGAGAGAGAAAAAAAATAATCAATATTGTCAAGGTAGTGCCTGGTGACTTGGTGGCTTGAGGTGAGTTTTGCAAAGCTACAAGGAAGCTGACAATCCTTTGGGGTGCTCCAAACCATCTATCAGCTTAGCACTGCCATAATAGAGAAACTGAATTTTCACATATTTCCTTGCTCTCCAGAAGGGGACGAGTAAGCAGCTTCAGAAAAAAACAGATTCCAAGATCTGCCATAAAACTATTCCTAACATTTTAATGACCTGGAAGCCAAACGTGTTTTTGGGGTTTGGTTAGCATTTCAGTAACATGCCTCAGATGTTTTGCTTCACTTCTTAACCTCAGAAGCAGTTCAGCATAGCCAGACACTTGCAATATGCAGTGTCATAGACAGGCACCTGGAGAGTGCTGCATATGCAATGGAAAAATTGTACTAGTGACACTTGCACATCTATGGCTACATGTACACACACATATTGGTGTTCAGGTAAGTACGTGCAGCCTGATTTTTCCAGGCTGATGTGTTATTTATTCTCTTCCCAGCCTTGGAAAGTTTTCCCTGGAGCTTGTAACCTGCTCTTCTCTGACAGGGCTTGGGCTGGGGAACAAACCCACTGTGAGCTTCTTCTGACAGCCTCCTGATCACCTCCTTTCCCAGCTGACATTAAATAAACATCACCTTTTAACCCCTAGGATATTACACCTGACCTTTAGCACCCGCTGCAAACATCTCCATAAATAAATGCTCAAGTAAGAAGGAAGGAGGAGATTGAAGGATTTGGGGGGAAAACAGCATATGCAGAACTCAATTGAGTTGTCTGGTCACTATATCCTGATACAGAGGTGATTGGGTAGGATTCCTGATGGATGACATGTCATTCACAAGAGCTCTGTCTGTAGTTGCCAGCACAGAAAGAGGTCCTTAAAATTCCAGCAGCTGAAGCCCTGCCATCCATCAGGCAGAGGAACACAGCCATCCACCCACCCGCTTGGCCGGCACAGAAGCCCAAACGATGAGCATAAGTCACAATAATTTTATTTGTGCAAAACTCTTGGCCATGAAGCAGCAGCCAGTGCCTGGCTTACTGTGTGCCACACTCCTCTGTGTCCTGGCAAGTGTGTCTGTACACAGGGGCTCCCAAACACCCAGTGCACAGGGAGTACCCTACCTGGCAGCAAACTGGTCAGAAGGGGTGATGCTGCTGCTTACGGGGGGATTTTTCAGTGGCAGGAGTACAGCACATACCTACCTGTGAGAATGATTTCATAGAACAGCTCAGAAATGAAGTCAGTGTTGTTTAGGCTTCCGTTTGTAGGCACTCAAATACTATTGTAGCCCAACTAAATTCCCTTTTTTTTTTTTTCTTCCTTTCAAGTGTCACCCATCGCATGGGGCATATTGTCTGCCTCTCTTTGGATCTCAGCAGCAGTAATTTTTAATTGAAAGCCACACTCTTACACCAAGAAGCCAGATGGATTTGATTCAGACTTTACTCAAACACCCTTTGACTGAGTTTTGAATACTTTATCTTAGTTTAGATTAAAATAAAAATAATAATTTATGCAATGCACTCCTCATTCAGTCTGTTGGTTAACTTTGCAGGTAAGACCCACCTTCTCCCCCTGTAGCTCTTGGTTACTTGGTCTGGTTCCCATACTGCTCACATTGGCTAAATACAGACCAATCCCCAGCAAAATAAATAGTGTTTCTTAGTCAGTACAAAAGCGTGTGGCTTTTTTGCCTGAATTATAGATTCTCCACAAGTTACACCTGTGGCCAATAGGGCCTGAGGGATAAAACAATATGAGAAAGCAAGTCATTATTTGAGTAAACATGAGATGATGCCATGAGGAAGTGTTTAGCTCACCAGGTGGCAGAGAAACAGCAGCATTATTCTGCTTTTCTCTGTTTCTTCATCAACACAGGCACCACTGGCCATTTTTCATGTCACACAATCATCCTCCCCCGTCCCCTATGGATGAAGGGGTGGTTTAGGGAATGACAAATTCAGAGCAGGAATTTGGGCTCAACAGTTTTTCCCCACTGGCTTGAGGCACCAGCTGGGAAACACCTGCAAGTGGTAGGACCAATATTTGAATATACAGAACACGGAGGATGGTACATCTCATCACCCCCGGGTTTCATGGGGGAAACCAAGGTGTGGATGCGCAAGGCAGGACACACGTGGTGCTGCAGTCCAGAGTTACTACCATTTAATCTCATTTTTTTCTGGGCTGTAGGGGAGCTACCCACCCAACGGAGAGTCTTTAGGGTTGATCCCCAGTCCCCCTCCCTCAGCCAGCCTCCCGGCTGGCAGGATCCTCTCGCTGACCTTTCCAAGAACGGGGCTGCATGTCTGAGTGAAGACTCACTCAGGATCAACCCCCGTGACTCTGGGTAAATGAAACACTTTGCCGTCTGGCATATCACTCCGGTTCCCACGAGCGGCACAAATAGTCATGTACAAACACAAGGAATCTATTATTGGCACCTCTCCTTGGCTCGCCGTTGTGACGTCCAACCTGGAGGCAAGTGTTAATGCCCTTATAAGGCTCCTCAGACACATTTAAACCTGTTATCCTTTGGCCGATGATACCAACTGCTATCTCAGGAGCATACGGCATGGGGAGGTGGGAGATTTTCTTGGCTCTGTGGTGAGAGAGAGAAATTAAAAAAGGAGCCTACAATGCTGAGTCACTGTGAAAAATAACTTACTATGGAATACATTCAGGCTCTAGCAAGGAGGCAGCTGATAGTGAGTCAGTGGCTGACTAGTGCCTCCTAGATTTTCCTCCTTGGGAAAGATTCAGTTTAATGGGATGAAGTGCCAGCAAAAAGTTCTCGGTGTTACCGGGTCAATATTGCTAATTATATACATGGTTGAAAATGTCAAGCTACATTATACGTCATGTGGTATGTGCATTTTGTCTGGTGTGCAGCAGCCCCCCTGTTATGAAGGAATTCAGTGCATCCCACTAAAAACACTGTTTATCAGACATTTTGCCAGACTTCAACTGTTTGGCCATCTTAATTCAATCATTTCCCCTCTTTCGGTTGCTCAACTTACGCAGGCTTATGAATGTCCTCTTTATCGCTCTGGTTTAGCCATCCCTGGCATGATTTAAACCCAAAGAGATAGTTTTGTGTTCAAAAAACCCCAAACTCAACCCTTCCAAAAACAAAAAGGCTACAGTTTCAAGGCAGAAGGTATGAAAATGTCACAATTCAGCTGAATATTTAGTAACAGTGAAGTCCAATTTGCATATGCTCAGCCATGGCTATTATTTTTTTTCTGGGGGGGGGGAGCAAAGGGGCAGGGAAGGGCAGGTGTGTGCATGCGTGTCTTTTTTCCCCCCCTCTCCAGTCTGACAGACCCACACTCACACAGAGAAACAAGATCTTGCCCTGAGTAGCAGCTCACTCAGGACCACAGGCCCAGGTGAAGGAAGCCGTAAGCTGGTCTGGGCAACTTTGTTTTGGTCCCTTTGCCCTGGATTCTGGGCCGCCTACCTGCCAGGGAAGCAGCAGCAACAACAGCTGAAAAGCTGCAGCCAAATCCCTTTCCTATTCACACAACCCGGTTTCTGTTTACACTGCCTGGCACAGCTGCTGCTTAGATGCTCAAATATTCACGCAGACCAACACTGCTCCCCTTCAGGAGACAACTTGCTGTCTTGCTAAACACCAAGAGTATGGAAAAAGTTAAAAGGGAATCCTGTCACCCAGTAATCAAGAGCTGAAGCATTTTCAGCAAGTCCACCCTTAGCTATGTCAGCAGAGGATCAAGGAGCCTGAGCAACATGATACCTTCCGTGGTCCCACCAGGATCTTCCCCCAGCTAATGTTCCTTTCATCTTTGCCTGTGCTCTAGTCTCCAGAGAGACTCAATAGCATCAACCCTGAAATTCCAAAGGTACCATGCTAACCATTACATTATAAGGAAGATCATAACTATCCCCAAGCAGACCAAAGCCAGGTGGAAAGAATTTCCTATATTTCTCTTCCACCTGCAATCCAGGAGGAGACAGGAGATTCAGTCTGGTAAGGAGAACATTCTCCTCTCCAGCAATTCCAGCTGGGACACTGCAGTCAGTGTCTGAGCACAAGTATCATAAAGGCACAGGACAATCTTCTGTTTGCCTGAGCTGTTAATTAGCAAGTGAATTGTGCTAATGCTGTTCCTGTCTAAGGACCGGCTGTTAAAGAAGTGTAATTAGTTATTCACATCTGTTGTCCAACTTGTGTGAGCTGCAGTGGTCCTGTTGCTAGTGAATGGGGTCCATAAAGCTGGTCAAATATTTTTTCATTATTCTTTTGTTTGTTTCTTGAACAAAAATGTCTTTTTTCCCCAAAAACAAAGCTTTTCTTGAGAATTGGTGATATCATCAACAATTTTAGTCTTTTTTTAGCCCAGTGCATCTCACTCCAACCCTGTGAGACAAAGGGCTTCCTTATTTCCACCACGGTTCTACTAAATCACATTACAAACCTCACTATTAAAGCAATTGGCATTCTTGATAGAAGGGTGGAGGGGCAGCCAAGGGCTTTTCCAGGCCAGGGAAGAAGCAAGTACAGAGGATGTCAGGGAACTACTTGTTCCACTGGTGTTGGTCTGTGGTTGCTGAAGGACTTTAGAGCCAGGCTTTCATTAGCCCCAAGGCAATGGAGTGGCCTTAAAGTGAATACGAGTGTATAGTTAGGATCAAAAGAGTCTTCTTTTAAGGAAGATTAGTCCTCTATCTGTGAAAATCACACACAGATCCTGCTTTTAAAAGCAGCAAATTCGTATAATTTGAAAGAAAAAAACAACAACCCATGTTTCTCTGTGTGCTTATGAAGAGAGACTCTCAGATATGACCTTTCCAAAATGCCTGTCAATAATCAACTGTAAACCAAAAAATCTCAGTATTATTTTTCTAATGCAGAGTGAGGAGCAGCCAACTTCCCATAGAAAAGGAGGAGGATTTTCTCAAACTAATTTTATTTCCTTATCTTTAGTCATCTGTTGCAAAGAAAACACTAAATATATTCCCCAGTCTACTCCTTCCAGTGATAGCTCGAAGGAGTAAAGAACCATATGCTCCTTCAGCTGATCCATACTGTCTCCATGACAATGCACATTTACAAAGTTTGCTTCTAACAACTTTGTAGTATGAGTTCCAATTGCTTGTAATTAAGGGTACGAGGCAGCCTTTCTGGAGGGAAGGGCTGCTCCTCACCACAGCTACATGGCTCTGGCTCCCCTTCCCACTTCTGCCGGAGAGTGATGCCTTTTGGCACAAGGCTCTAGGTGAGGCCATCACACCCCTGCTCAGAAGCTGCCCAGACCTTCAGCTGGGGGAAAACAGTTTAACTTCAGCCATCTAACACCATCCTAGAAGCCAATACACTTAGCCCCACTGAGTTCCATACTAGTTTTAATACATAAGACACTTTTAAAGGGTTTTTACTTATCAGAAACTCTTTGATTCACACAGAGTGAACTCCCTGGTAAAGGACGTTCTGCTTACACATCGTGTTTTGATTCAGTGAAACCAGATTTCCCAAGGGTTCTTCTCTCTGGAGTGGAGTCTTGAAGCCATGATGGCATTGAGCAGAACTGCAGGGTGGAGGACCATGGAACTGGTGTCCTATGTGAGCGCACCTACCACCCATGGCACACAAGCAAGGGCAGAGGGGAAGCAGGCTAGCAGGGGCTAGCAGGGAAGGGAAACAACATGCCAGGAAACACAGGAGTAGGATTTAGAAACAAGGTGCCAGTAGAAAAAGAAAAAACTAATAATTCTAAGACTAGAAGGTGCACTGTTTGATTTGTCTCAACACAGGAAAATTATGGGATCTTGGGACTTTATGGGATCTTTTGGAAAATTATGGGACATCCCTTTTAATATCTTAAAAATGTAATTCTAAACACAGACACACACTTTTTTTTTTTTTTTTTTTTTTTTTTTTTTTTAGAGCAATTCCTTATTTGATCATCCTCCCAGCACTTAAGACAGACTGAAGGTTGGACAATGCTGTGCTGAAGGCTCTTCCTTCTCTCTCTGGGCCAGCTCAGCTCACCCAAGTGCTGTGGACTGGTGTTTCTTCCCAGGATCTGTGGGTGCGTCAGGAGGAGTGTCCCTAATCCAGGATGGGGGGGGGAGAGAGATCGTGGGCAGAGACAGCCTATTGCACAATTCCTTATTTGATCATCCTCCCAGCACTTAAGACAGACTGAAGGTTGGACAATGCTGTGCTGAAGGCTCTTCCTTCTCTCTCTGGGCCAGCTCAGCTCACCCAAGTGCTGTGGACTGGTGTTTCTTCCCAGGATCTGTGGGTGCGTCAGGAGGAGTGTCCCTAATCCAGGATGGGGGGGGGAGAGAGATCGTGGGCAGAGACAGCCTATTGCACCCTTCCAAGGAAGCAAGGCAGCAGGGTTGATTCCTTCAAACACTTTCTGTGATCCTGGCACAACCTGACCAGGATCCAGAGCCCCATGGGGCAGGCTGTGTCCTGAGCCCTACGGTGCTGCAAACACACTCCAGCAGGGATTCTTTTATCTTATTGACACTTCCTGGTGTGCCCATGGTTTGCATGCTGTGTGACATGCACAGCCAGCTGCAAAGGGTGAGGGAGCCTCCCAGCAGAGCACCCAGGCTGGGGCACCTCTAAAATGTAGGGATATTTTCCAAAATAGCATTTGAAGAGGCCAGGATCAAGATGACACTTTACAGCTCCAGGTGCATCATACCAGGTACAACAAGTCAGTAAATACAGTTGCCTTCTTGGCCTTTTATCCTGTACAAAACACTAGACAATGTATATTCCAGGACTTCTGGGAGCTATCAGCATCCTGGAAAGACATCAGCTAACAAAACAGAAGCTGCAACCACCCCTCCTGTCCTCCAGGTATGTCAGGGCAATGCCAGGGATGATCTGGGGAAAGACCACTCTCCCTAGGAGAAGATTCTATGCATTGGCAAATTTTAGACATTAGCCCTTTGGATCCATTAGGTCTTCCTTAAAAAGGTCCATTGGGTCTTCATTAAAATGAGTTAAGGGTCAGAAACTCTGGCAGGTGGGCAGAGGCACAAGAGTGAAACAGGTGGGGAGCAAGCAAATGGAGGAGCTGTGCTGTGGACCACTGCTCCTGGAGGTGCAGGTGACCTGCAACCCTGGCTGAGGTGAGGTCCTACCACCCACAGAGGTGTGGTACACCTCTCCTTTTTACTCCTTTAAATTCTTTATATTCTCAATTTTTTTCCAGGTTTTTTATTTTTTCCATATAAGAAAGAATGCTTAATGCACAGTTCTAAAATATTTTATATTTTTCTTCTGTGTTCAGAACTTCTACTGCAACTACAAGAATAACTTCAATTTGAAAATATAATTTACCAGAAACTGTTGACATATTCTGATACAGAAGCTGAATTACATACTAAGAAATCTACAGAAGTTTAGATTTACTTTTAATCCACCAGGCCAAGATACCCAACTTATTGACTAATGAGCAAAAAATTCTTACACTATGATACAACAGCAGAAAAACATTCAGGAACAGGCTGTGTCTGGGCTACAGGCTGTCAATTGGCAGCCCCCTCCGAAACAAGTGCACAAAGATGTTATATTGTTATTTTCAGAGCCTGTGTTTCACTTTTCCCCAATCAGTACAATAGCTGTCAGCACTCCTGGTTTGGATTTCACACATTTGCTTAATCAGAACCCAACAGAAATACACAACAGGCTGAAGTGGCACATGAGACTCAAATTCTTTCTTTATCAAGGAGTGACCCAAGATACGGGTTGCAGATCAGGTTAACTCCCCATAATCAGTTTTAAACGGACCTGCAATACATATTTCAGCTCAATAATAAAAGCCTCAGCTGATTAAGATATGACTGTATTAAAAAAGTATAAAAGAACAATTATATGTATTTTTAAATAAACCTGACTTTTTTTTTTAATTGTCAGAATGAAACATTAAGAGATTATTTTTTTCTAGTTCACAACCCTATGAACTGGCCCACGCAGCAAAATCCCTATGAATTTATCAGATATTTTGATTTTTACTAGACTGCTATTTTTTATGAAGAACCCTCAGTTGTTAAGATCATCACTGGGCTGCAATCCCTGCTGCTTGTAGACCCCAAGAGGGATGAGTTAAAAACAAACAGGATTCCCAAGAGATGGCAAACAGAGTCCTGCTGAGCAGCTCTCCTCCTCCCTGTCCTCACCCTCCCAGCAGTCAGGCCCAGTCTCAAGCAGTCACAAGCTGTCTCAACATCTATTTGTTGCCTGCAAATATATGCCAAGTTCTAATTATGCTTGACAGTCCTCTAGAAACTCAGATTTCTTTCCCCCCCTTCCCTCCACTCCCCCGAAAACACCAGATTCCTCCTGAAGTTTATTTAGAGGAAATGAAGCTAAAGCTTCTCTAATTAGAGCTAAGTCTCCAGTTATCCCTTCACCCCATATTCCAGAGCTAAGACAAATTCTGCCAGAGAGGAGTCACATCTAGACTAGTCTACCAGCATTATGCAGTGCAAGGAGGTGTGCTGTGCAAAGGAGTTTCTGCTGGGGAGAGAGACAGCTCAGACTCGCAGCTTCTTCCTCAAGCCTCCAAAACTCATGGATTCAGAAAGTGTTGTTTTCCCCTCTACAAACCATCCCTCTTTGGGGGAGAAAGAGCCAGCCCTGTTTGGGCTTTGCTAATCAATCCATTTAGTGGGAAAGCACATGAGACCCATCACACCAGGAGCTTGGGAGGCACCACTCAAAGTTATTTGGTGCCTCTGAGAGCTCCCCGTGAATGACAACGAAAAGGGTTCAATGTGTGCGCCCAAGTGTCGAACAAACGCTGCCTATTAAAGAGTTGAAGGGGAGGAAATGCTTTCCAGACACACAAGCCTCTTCTAAGAGAAATTGCTACTCCATAGGATGTCAGACACATAATGCCAATGCCATAAATGTCAGAATACAGCAGTTTTCATTCAGAAAATATATGACTGATGTCAAGAAAATCCAAATAAATATATATGCCTTTTAATTCCTCTTACCCCTGCCCCTTTCTGCAGGGCTTGAGAAACAGGCTTCAGGAGAAGCTTTGAACGGTCATGTAAAAAAAGAAATATCAATCACCTCCAGCTTGCAGAGGGTGGGAAAAAGCTAAAATATTGCCACATTTTTAGGAGGTTGAGAAAGGGGTGCAACCCTGCCAGATAACTCCTGCATGGCTCTGGGGCCTTGGCAGCCTGGCTCCCCAGCCTGCTGCACCCCACGATGCTGCCAGCACAGCCTACCCATGGGGTTGAGTGGCTGGTGGGTCTCAGGGACTTTTGAGATGCTTTTTTTACTAGGAAGGATTTGAGGCCAGAAGCTTGGTGGAAAAAAATTGTTGGTTCAGGTAGAACTGTTGCTCACTTCTTGCAATGTTGTTGTGCCTCAGTGAAAAAAAAATATTCAAAGTAGTATATTTTTCTATCCTGTTTGAGACACACACACACACGATGAGGAGCAGAATGAGCCAGGAACACCTTAGAAGACTGCAGTCAGACAAAGCTAGATGAACAAGGAGACATGGATAGCAGCAAGCCCTGAACACGGTCTGCAGTGTCTCTCATCCCATAACACCAAACTCAGGGTGGGACTGGGCTGCATCTCCTCACCTCCCCTGGGTCTGGGAACCTTGGAAGGGGTCTCCTCCATTTTTAGGAATCATAAAATATTTTGGGTTGGAAGGTCATCTAGTTCCAACCTCGTGCATGGGCAGGGACACCTCCCACTAGACCAGGTTGCTCAGAGCCCCATCCCACCTGGCCTTGAACACTTCCAGAGATCAGGCAGCTTCCCTGGGCAATCTGTTCCAGTGTCTCATCACCCTTGAAGTGAAAAATTTCGTCCTAATGTCTAACGTACATCTACTGTCTTCCATTTTAAAACCATTACCCCTTGTCCTATTGCTACATGCCCTTATAAAAAGTCCCCCCCCCCCACCAGATTTTTGCACTTAGGAAAAGTCGACTCTTTCTTATTCCTTTCTCCTATTTATGTTTTTCTTTTTATGTTTCCCTAAGCCAAAAACTTCACTAGGTTTATCCTCAAGGATTTTCTCTGGAGGCTTAGGGTAAGTGGCCATAGTTAGGCTACCATGACAGTGAGACTTTCTTGCTGGAGGCTGTATCATGTTAGACCCCCACAAGGACACAATTAGGGACAGCAACAACCCAAAGAGCTTGTAGTCTCAGGAGACAAGCCAGGTGAAGAAAATATTCATGTACTTATTATGTAGTGAGATCAGGATCCTATTAGATTTTATTTAATTTCCTCCATCTCCCAATCTTATTTCTGCACTCCCTTATGTCTTCCACGCCTTACAAGACTGAGTGCTTGAAATCTCAGCATGTGTAGCTCCTGATAGCAATGGCCCTTCTGGTTTAGATGTGTTTGTTAAGTGGGTTTAACCCAGGCTTGAGTTACTGGCTTGGGGCTGCATCCAGGCTTGGGTTCAAGCTGAAAGCCTGTGTCTGGAAGAGGAGTTGTGCCTACATCCTTGGGTGCCCAGACCAAGGCCTGGGCAGAAGAGCCATCAAGTCCTGCTATTTTTTACTCTATTACTTTTGTGGTTTATGGTCACCAAGAAGGCTTTCTTTCCCCCCCTCCCTCTTGATATGTGACTCCCTGGAGTGGGCTGTTTGTCCCCCCCCTGCATGAAATAAAGAGTCACACCAGCAGCAGAGGGTGTGGGGGCAGACACTTTTTGGGCATCAGAACTGGCAGTTTTTAGAGCCTCTGAATGAGTAGGCGACTGTGCTGAGGCTCTTTCTCCCACCACAAATCACGAAGCCAAATCTCTCAGCTGCACTGCATGTCGGCAGGAGCTCCTCCCCCAGTGCTGGCTAGTGTGGGAAGGGCTCTGCTGGCACGCAGCTCACGCCACTGCTTGCGTGCCTGTGGCCATAATTAAGGCAAGTCCCAGTGCGTGTGTTTGAGGTGCACACGTGGGTGAAGCCCTTCCGTCACTTACAACCTGTCTGGCTTCACAAGAGCAACCTGGAGAGCAGCAACCATGTGCAACCAGCCGAGCCCTGGGGGGATGTCGGCACTTGGACAACTCTGTGCAGGGACATACGGGCACCAGAGAGCAGAGGTCTTCTCTGTTTCTTCTCAGGGAAGGGAGGGAAACAAATTAGCTAAAGGTGGTGGAAACAGATGTACTTACGTATCTTGTACCCTATAAAAGAAAGGCCTTTCCAGTGAAACAGATGGGCTAAAGTGCCATTTAAAGCAACTCCTGCTTTACCCAAGAAAGCCTCACACAAGCTTTGCGTGCGGATTACGCAAGCAGCTTAGTCAAGAAAGAGTCTGGCCACACATCTCTAACATCACAGGAAACCTTAATCAAAACTGAACCAGAGGAATACAGACAAACAGCCCCTATGCCCTTGAACCTCAAGCAGAGCTGTTGACTTAAAGTACCCATGGTTGGGAGCTGAGCTTAATTCTGTGGCTGCTGCTTCTCCTTCCCTTTTCTGCTTGCATCCTTTGGTAGCCTGGTCTCAGGGAGACTGTTTTCTTAGGAGCATGTAAGGATGTGGCTTCCTCATCTCTCATAAAGTATAAGAAGACCATCAAGAAAGCACATAAGAAAAAGGTGAAGAGATTTCACAAAAACAACAATTATAAACATGTCTCCAAACTCTTCAGAGTTGAGCCACTGATTTTAGCCTCTACTGCTTCAGCCACTTTGCACCTTCCTCTACATTAATTTTCTTCAGGGACCAGAGCTATGAGAGCTATGCAGTAGGCTACAGAAATTTCCCTTTTCTGCCTCCTTTCTTTTGCGATCATGCACTGCAAACTAAGGTCATAACCAACATGTCCATTAAACCTGTGAATGGAGAAGAATGTGGAAGGCAGGTAACACCTTAATTTCTTATTGTGTTCAATTAAAAGGCACCAGACACAGAAAAAAATGGAGTTATTTCTTTGTTCCCTTCCAGTCAAAGCAGTAAACAGGTGAAAATCTCAAAAAAACAAAGCAGTAAAAATGATGGGACAGTCACACTTTGTTAAAATAATCAACATAGGTAGAGGAAAGAATAGCCTGAATTAAATTTAGAGAAAAAATATCCTCTCACCCTTCCTCCATACATGCTAGTCCAACCACCCAGCTCTTGCTGCTGCTACCATTTCAGAAGTGACAGCTTTTAAAAGAGCCAGGACTGGTAAGGGAAGCCAGGACTGCTGAGGGAAGCACACACAAGCAACAGCTGAACACAGAAATGCAGAGGAAACAGGAGTGTTTGGAAAATAAAAATAAAATTTAAAAAAATCCCAAGTATATAAAAGAAGTGGGTAAAACAGAAGGGAGTCAAGGATGAAGGCTTCCAGCTGTGAAAGGTGCTGTTTGGCTCATTGCTTAAACCAACACTTAAGGAAGAAATTATGGTACTGACAGAGGTGAGGTAGTAGAGAAACACTCAACATACCTGCTGATGGCTGTGCTAAAAGCCTGAAGGTTCATCTCCTGCAGAAAAGAGCATTCCTGGTATTGCTTCATCTGCTTATATCCATGAACGCTCACAGCACAAGCACCCAACTGCTCTTCTTGCCAGTGCAAACTTGAGCCCTTTCCTTGTAAGCACTCACACCTGTCTCCCACGAAGCAGGTTGTTGTGCTTCACAGGCTTCTCCTGTTGTCAAGTAGGCTAGAGGTCAGCTGGTCCTGGATGAGCCTTATGGAGGAACAATCCTTGCATCCTCAGAACCTCACCTGTTGTGCTTCAGACATCACTTTGACCAGCCAATGCCCATCTAACAACTATTGGAGGGAAATCAGCAGTGCGTTAACACCATCATTTCTCTCTTGTTTCCACCTCTTCAGGCTCAGCTGCTTGCTCCAGGCCCCAGCCCCATGGAGCTAAAAGGGCTGCAGTCACACAATCCCTTCTGTTCACCATTAAAAAAAATTCTAATAAAGCAACATAATGTTTTTGGCTGAGGGAGAAAATAAAATTTATTTTTGCCATGAGTTCAAGTAAACCTGTCTGCTCTTTGCTAGATACTACAGGAGATGCAGTTGTAGATGAGTGCAAAACTGGGAGATAAGCACAGACAATGGAACTAAAGAAGCAAACTTTTCCTACACATTTGAGAGCAAAGTGTCTAAAATGTAGCTACTGTAGGGGTAGAATGGGACAATACTTTAAGATACTTTGCAGGAGAATAGGTTTGTCCAGATTTTCAGTCTTCATATGGAACATGTTTCTCAGGCCAGATTTTTGGTAGCTCTTCCTTGGATGGAGCATTTCCAGAGCTGCTCTTGGACTGTGGGAGGACTTCTTCCACCCACAGCAGGAAAACAGAGGAATACCAGGAAATACAGAATTTTTACAAGTATAACTCTTCTGACCTCAGCCTGACCACGACTGACTTATACCCCTAGTAGTGGTGCAGCCTAAACTGGGACTGGATCTTCATTACTTTTTGTTGGTTTTGGTCAGTGCTTTGGGCAAGGCTCTGACCAGCATCATCTCTTTCTAACAGAGCGGGAACACGCAACAGAATCCTTTCAATGCATGTGTCTCCTGTCATGCAGTTCAGAAATGCTCACAAATACTCCACCACCCATTTAAACAACCTGAAGGAGTGTTACTGAGAGGCTGTAGGGCACTAGCAGAGCACAAGGGCAAGGTCATTGTATTTGGTGAGTCTAAGCTTAAAGTAAACAGCTGAACAACACACTGGAATTTGAGCAACTCAGTGTTTTATTCCACAGAAAGGGCATGAGGGATAACTGAAGCTGGCACAAGTGTAATATAGAACATTCTAAAGGAAAGGAGAGAAAATAAACAAGGATATTCATG
>NW_009954406.1:739919-741082 GCF_000747805.2 Chaetura pelagica
AAAGAGGAAGCAATGAACCACCAGAAGCTCAGAGAAAAATCTGTTTCAGGTATGTGGGAAACAGATCTCTGGCTGGAGAAGAGATGTAGTTATAATGACTCCATATAGGGGGGTTGGGCAAAGCCAGAGTGACTGAAACTAAGCAAGAGGAAGGAAAAATACCTGTTAATGCTAAGCCACAATCAGATATTGCTGAAGCTTGATGCTGGTTTTCAGACCAAAAATAGTAACAAATCTTCATTACAAGTTAAATCTATATTTTTCCCAAGGTACTTGGAGAGCACCCCCTGATTCCAGCAGAGCAGGCATTCAGGCTATTTGTCTTAGCCCAAGACTCCACCTAAGAAGCAGGACTTGAGTTTCATGTCAGGAAGTGATGAACAGGGAATCTCTTCCTGGAGCTAATTCAGTCCATCCATTCTAGGGCGTGAGAGAGAACAAACCCAGCCTCCCTCCTGGCTGAATTAGGAAAAAAAGTGCCAGTTTTGGGCCACAGCAATGGCACTGCTTTGTGTGCTTGCTCTCCCTTATATGAGAAATACTGGGGAAGCTTAATGTTGTTTGTTTTTTGGAGACATTCCTCACAAGATGTAGAGGGACAGAACTTGCAGCCTTTAAACAAGGAAGACAAACAGAACTGAGTCTACAAGAAAAAGGAGGAAACCCTTTTTGTTGTGTGTTTGTTGTCGTTGTTTTTCCTTCCAGATGTTCATTCAAGCATCTGAGTTAACATTGAAAAAAAACCAAAACAAAACAAAAAAAAGGAGCTTAAAACAGTCTAACCAAAATCACTCTTAATCAGTTTTTGTTTCCATGGCACTTTTGATGTCATAAGCTTAACAGCTCTCTAGTGATCCATAGTGTCTTCCAGGAAAAAAATAAAATGGCTAGACAACCTGAAGGCTGAATGTTGAATACACCCTTAAAAATACCCGTTCTGAAAAGTTTTCAGGCCTCCCTTCCCTTTTAAGAATCAAGGGAAACCAAAAAATCAACCCAGGAGTTTCCCCCTCCCACGCACCCTCATCCCGCATATCGCCGGAAATCTCCGCGCAGCAGTTGGAATAGATGGAGCCCTACAAATATATTATTAAACTGAAAAGGAAACACATAAAAAAGCCTGTTATAAAAATAGCTGGAAACCACTCTTTTTTTTTTCTTTT
>NW_009954406.1:741417-749802 GCF_000747805.2 Chaetura pelagica
AAAGCTGGAAACCCCTCTTTTTTTTTTTTTTTTTTTTTTTTTTTTTTTTTTTTTCGTTCTGCAGATGCAAATGCTCAAGAAACATCTTTCTGTCAAAACTGAAACAGATTGTGGTGTTCAGCAGCACATTTCTTTGCTAGGGAAACATTCCTGGTGCAGTATTTTTGCTCTTCGTCTGATGTTTCTTCTAAGGCTTTTCTAATTAATTGTGGTGCTGGTGGATGATAACTAACACATGCAAGTCTCACCAGAGGTAAAGTAGGTATTATTGGTTTTTATTTAAAAGCTTTTGCCCAGTTACATTTCTATGGCCTGATCCAGCACTCATGGTCAAGTGACATCACCAGAACCATCAGCCTTCAGGATCTTTACCTGATTTTATATGAAGAAGAGAGAGCAGATCCTTGGTTTGCTGCTTTTCTAGTTACCACTGGCCATTGCCATTGTTTGAGGAGAGACATGTCACTCTGCCTGGTGAATTCAGTATCTGTAGAAGAGGGACTGAAGCTTCAGATGACATGACTTGTGGCAAACTGCTGCTTCAGAAATTAAATATCATGCTGCACTAAAAAAACCAAAGTCCTGATCCTGATTAGAAGCTTTGTTTCTGTGAAGGCAGTGTAAATATTTTGCTGTACACAGCAGAAGTCTACTAATTCTGATCAAAAGAATAATTTAAACATTCAACTTCTTTTTAAAGAAAAAAAATGTCTGTGTAAGAGATGCCAAACATGCATATCAAATGAAATACCTAGAAACCATTACATGAACAAAACAAAATAGTTCTTCAAAATAAAAGCTGCTAATCCAATTACTGTACCCTTTTCAGTTGCTAGAATAGGAAAATGAATCAATGATGTGTCCTTCTCACATCCAGACTTGAACTCTGCAACACAGGCAGAGTGAATCTGGGTGCTGTCGAATGAGCCAACATAAAAATAAATAAGCTTGTCATGTTGAAATAATTATAATATTTTTAAAGGATAATATCTAATAGAACATTAAGCATAACTTAAAAAGCGGGTGTTGCCTCTCTACATGAAGTGGTTTGAAGTAAAATGTCTACACTGGTGAATTGCTCTATGTTTTTCACAATCTAACAGAGTGTGTAATAGAGTTTATTATACCTTAAATCACCTGTGTACATGTCACAATTTGGCCCCGTCACACTTTCTCTGATATGGAATGTAGTTGCTGGTCTATTTTGATCTAGAATGGGAAGACAGTAAATAAAAACATGGATTTTTTAATTTATTTTTTTAAAAAAACATATACAATCAGATGCAATTAATACGTTTGATTTCTTGTTTGGGTTACTTGTTTATTTCTCTAACCTGGTGCCATTATGGAAAGGAAAAAGCACATTAACATACTGTATTAAAAAACAGAAAAAAACCCTTCTCATATTTTGATGATAGTTTTTCTCTAGTTATCTTGTGTGGCTTTCATTTTGCATAATGGGTCAGATTTATTTAGATATATATTGTATATATTCATATATGTGTGTGCTATTGTTCAAAATTATGTTCCATAAGAACCAATAGCAATTTTATCACCAGGAATTCTTCTGGGAAAAGTCTTCCAACAAACTATCCAGCCATTCATATACAGACCCATGTTCAAGTTATAATGTGTTTCTATTTATCCTGCTTCAAAACAAACATCTCCAGACAGAAGAGACTGACAGGCACATGAAAGCCCACTTTAATCTCCTTCCTCAATCAGTGCAGATATACAAAGTGTGGTATAAACTGGAGCCTGCTTAACTCACATTGTGGGAAGCCTTGCAAAAGGTGCTTTCCAGAACACTTGCTATGTACGTGAATGTTTCTTATAAATGACTCTGTAAGAGGATGATGAGAAAGAGTATGAATCTCTGCAGCCAGTGTTGGGAACAACTGACAGTTGAGCTTGGTGGAAGCTGTTTGCTGATCTGACTAGAAGCTGTGTTAGGTACAGCACTTGCAAGACAAATGCAAGCAAACCACACCTGCCTGTTAAGTTAATATGAAATGCTTATATTATAAATCTTGAGAAGTTATACATATCTGTCTTCTGTTTTAGAAGTGAGTCACTGATTAAAGACAAGGGCCGGGACCTGTAGGGTTCCAGATCCATGATTGGAGCAAGTGGAAACCACAAATAACTCAGAATTTTTAAGAGTATGTTGTTATCATCACCATACACACCCACACGTGCACACACTGACTTACACCAACTTTTTATAATTTTTTGTTTTGGTAATTGAAAATCAAATAGAATCTTTTAAAAGAAAATGTCTTACTGAATGCTGTTAATTTTTCTACTTTGAATATATTCTTTTTCTTCTTCTTAGTCATAATTTCTCCTTCCTTAGACTTGTTTCAGCCACTCTCCCTCCTGCTTTCTTTCTCTCTTGGTGACTAGTGGGTTTCAGTGATGAACTTCAGGGGAGTCTGAAAGAAAAAAATATCTTCCAGATTGGCTATTCTTTGATTAACTCCTACAAATACATACTGAAGTTAGTTCAGAAAACCAGCTGTAAAAGACACAGTCTTTCATCCCTGTATTACCCTTTCAGCTGCAGTTCAAGGTAGCAGCCATCAGAAGCTGCCAGTGAACTTCAGTCAACATAATTTTCTTGAGGATCCACATCTTGACAACTACTTTTTGCAGCACAAGCTCACCCTCACCAGAAGATGTTCTTAACAAACACACCACTTCCATTCTGCCATCACTTCGTATTTGTTTGTTGTTGCTTTTGTTGTGTTTTTTCTTGTTGGTGGTGGTGGTTTTGTTTTTCATTTATTTGTTTGTTTATTCTTCAAGAGCATATTCATTTCCTTCTCGATTAAAATCATCTCTTGAACTGGCTTGAATCACCTACCCTCTGTTTTCACAGCCAGTGGTGGGATTCCAGTATTTTTTCTCTATGTGCCATCCATGTTGCAGCTCTTTTTTTCTGCCACAGCATGTTCCTTTTGAAGAGCCCGAGTTGGTCTGCAGCAATAGTTTGAAATAAAAAACCCCTCTTTCTCTCCTCTTATCTATCCTCCACCCTTTCCTCCCCTCCACCCAATCAGCTGAGTAATTCCAGAATTAAGGTGAAGCCTTTTTTTTTTCAACTCACTCATCACTTCTGTCCAAGTTGGACAAAGAATCTTCATTTCCCATTCCTATTTTAATCTTACCTTCAAACTACTATTTCAGCATCTTTTTACCTTGCCTGTTTTGGAACCTGATCTCTCTCATGTTTAACATTCTTTCTTAAAGTTCAGTATAAGATCAAAATACTCAAAGGTGCCAAGTAGTTCCCAATTATTCCAGATTTACATCACAGTAATAGAGACAAATCTACACTCACAGCCCCAGAGTGATGTCTATGCCACCCATTTAATTGTTATTTGCATGTACTGGTGTCTCCCAAAAAGCCCCACATCACTGACTTAAGCAATGGCCTCTAACCTCAGAGTTAGTTTTTTTCTTCCACAGACCCATAAAATGCACATAAGGAGAAAATAAGAGCCATGGCTGACATAAAAGCCAGCTGAACTGCAACAGCTTCCAACCCAGCAGTTTCTGATTGTTCCCCTTTTGCAGGAGATCAGTGGCCCAATCAGAGGGTCACGCATCAGAGGAGACTCAAAAAATATCCACCAGGTTTTGTTTATTTTGAAATCAAACCCAACAGGGCAGAAAATACTCAGCTTGACACACCTCAGATCAAATACTTTTTAATCATTCTCCACTTATACCATCTATAGGGCTGATCCCACAACAACATTTCACCTGTAGAAGAACTTGTCTAAGGATTACAGCAAGAAATGAGGAGCTGAGATCCCCAGGTTATGGGAGGGGGTGGGCAGAAAAGAAAACAAGAAAAAGTTAAGAGGGCTAGCTGGCAGGGCACCCCACTGGATCTTTCACAAGCCTTGCTTTAGTTACCTCCTTGGTAAGAAGAATCTCTGTGCTTCTTCACTTAAAGCCGCTGGCTGGAGCAAAACTACCAGCTAGCCATTCTCCTGGGAAGTGAGACCACAAACCTGTGGGGATGAGAGGGGCCAGTCTGAATTTGTAGCTGCCACCAGCAGTAATTAGCAGGAGGGAGAACTGGGTGCCCCATCCCACAGGGAGCTTCCTTTTATTGTGGAGCTTAAACACGGCAACAGAAATGCTTTTGAGTAGGACCTCTATGGAGATACTAAAACTAACTGTTAGTAAGGAACTAAACTGAATTGAAACATGGACTGCTTTACTGCTACCAGCTTCACACCCCCAACACTTTACAAAACCTAGAGTTTAAGTAAACACTCTATACCTGAGTCATGATGGGTTGAGATCAATCCCAACAATATAAGAGCACCTATAATATTTGAATGCTTTATAATTTCATTAGTCTGGCTCTTTTCATATATGCTTAATTTTTTAGTGTTCTGATAATATGAAAGTAAATCATGCAGCTCTGTGCAGCAACCACAGACTGCAACTTTCTCATTTTCTTTCTGTTTTGTTTTTTTTTACCAACCTGCTGAGAAAGTCGCAGTCTGTGGTTTCTGCTTTTTTCAAGTTTTGCTATCTGCAGGATTTCAGGCACAGATCTTCTGCGCATTTTAGTGGCCTTACATAACAAAACCCCTTCTCACATGTTTAAGCTTGTACTTAAAGCCCTGTAGTGTATTTCTGGCCCTGTTTGTCCATGCAACAAATATTCCCTAAAATATGCTTAGGGAATGAGGAAAAGGAATGATTTATTTTGTGATGCCTTTGGTGGCTGCTGGCTCCGGTTGTCCTTCAAGCACCTCTTTGCAGGGATGCCTCAGCTATTCACAAAGGAGCTGCTGAGTTGGCAGTTTACAACTCAGTGTATGAAGGAAACCTAAGGCTTGATCCTGTGTTACCTCAACTTGAACTCCAGATTTTGGTTGTTGCCACACAGAGAGATGAGACACCACTCTAGGATGGGTACGAAGAGGAGATCTGTGCCACTGTTCCTCATAGACTAAGTCATCCCAGTTTACCACTCACAGCCCTTTGGGTTTTAATTATAATTTAAACTAACACTATTTTACAGCTGTATTCAGAGGCAGCTATAAATAGAAATTATGCCTATTGTAAAACCCCTCTACTTAGCAAAAGAGATGAAACCAAGTTTACTATGAATAAACATCCAGGTGAAAGCCTTCCAAAAGGCACCATCTTTGGGATTTTTTTTTAGAACAGACATATGTAAAAGTAGCTTTGTTTTGTTTTTTAAGTCACATTGTTTTCTTCTGTCTGTAAGCAGCATGCAAAACATGAGTAGGTCAGTGAATAATGGTAGATTTGGTGGTATTTTCTTCTTTGGATCGGTGCCTAAGTAGTCTAAACCATGGATACACATGCTGGCATCCCTGGATGTGAGATTACAGAAATGGAGAATTACATATGCTTTTTTAGTAATTAAAATTTCTATTGTATTTGGTGTCTTTATTAGGAGTCCCTGAGCCTTCTTAATTCCCAGTGTTAGAATCCCTGTTGCCTATTTGTAATATTCTTGCAATGTAAATAGATTTTTCATATTGCTTTAAGGACCTTATGTGAATAATACCCAAATAAACACAAAACTGTGAATAATATTATTCCCGGATACTTCACATGCAAGTTGCATGAAATTCAGGTCATGGAGCGCAGTGAATTGATGAGGTTGCTTTACTGGCTTGTAAGACCAATTAAACAATAAAGTAAAGTAGATTGCTTTAGCTGTTTTGCAAAAGAACTTGGAGTTTGAATATTGCATTTGCATTTTGTTTACCCGCAGCTCCCAGCGAGTTGCAGGCAGATGGGTTCTCACGAGCCAGTCCCTCCCATTTGCTTTTAAGCGCTGCTATACTGCTGGGGCTCTGAAAAGCAGGAGAGAGAGAGGCCATTCCTTTAAAAAGGGCAAAATTCAACATTGCCAAAGAGCTGGCAACAGCCTGACCCTGTCACCTGCTGCTCTGTGTTGTGGTACCTGCAAACAGTGACTATTGCAGCCTGTGAAGGCTGGATGAGGTTGTAAGTGAAATGACTGATTGAAGAGGTTAATACTGTAAATATCCATGTATTTGGTATAAGCTTCTTACACCCTCTCACCTTGCTAAACTGTCTATGCACCAAAGTGTCCACAACATCAGGGAGCAAGGCTGTGGTGCTCTTTTGCTCCTAATTCTGCTGTGACTGGATGATGCCCTAGGTAAGAGTGGCTTGGATACTATATCTCATAATTCCAGATTTCAAACTGAAATAACAACAGAATCCCATAATGAAAGTAGGGTATCTGAATAGGCAAGAAAGGAGCAGGGAAAAAAAATAATTATATACATAACCATATATACTTAAGACTGAATCCAAATTAGGTATCATTGCTAATTAGCACAATATCAGTTAATTAGCACAACAGTCAGTTTAAATTGAACTGAGTTGAACTTCCATTGCCCTCATATTTTTCTTGGCAGCTGCCTGAAATGTCTATCAGACTAACTTCTGTATTTGGCTCTGGACCCCTCATACACCTTACTAATACACTTCAGCAAAAAAGGCCAGTAGTCATAATAAATCAACCTGACATTACCTCTGGGAAAGGCCAGTCCCAGGTATTAAGCATTAAGCTGTTTGTATTTTATAGCTTAAAAATGAGAAGAGTCATGTCAGGTGTGGTGGGGCCCGGAAGATTTTTCCCTGTGGCTTTAGAAGTAGATGCTCTGCTAGGTCTTTGCCAACAATCTCCCATGACATGGGGCAGGCTCAACATTTTTTCTCAGCTTCAACATATCACAAGCATTTTTGTTACATCAAGTAGGACATACCTGCAAATAAGGATGTAACTTCACCCTTTGCTCTTTCAGAACGGCTCCATTCTCTATGTTCAACAATAGCTCCCAAAGTCTGACATATTCCTGAGAAAGACAGCAGTCTTCCTTGGTTTACAGATTCCCCAAAACATACTGGATATCTGCCTCGAAAAGGAGTACAAAACTTCAGTTACCTGAAAAACAGGTCAGAAAATGGGATGAAAACAAAAACATCCAGATTTGCTGAAGAAACGATCCTGTGATATTTCCTTGTTTTGATCAAAACCAAGGTATGTTGATGAACAGTGTTTGAAAGAACATGGAGATTTTAGTTAGCAACTGATTTTTCATTTCCCCAGAAAGCTCAACATGTTTTTCTATCCTCAAAGAGTTGCATTTCTTTTGGCATTGGCTTATTTTCCCAAAGAGATAGAAGAGATACCAAGCAGTACGAGTGCATGTTGAACACATTTTTCCGGGTTCCTACAGGCACAGCATCATCTTGTGAAGAATTTTTCTGGGGAGGCTTCAACACTGTATGTTTCTGCAACATTTTCAAAGACAGCATCTGGATATGGACCACGTGGCCACCTATCACACCTCCTGAGAAAGGCTGGGAGACATTTCTAGTGAAAATTTCTATCAGTGAAAATTGCAGAGCTGTGTTCCCAAAATGTTCACAGATGACTCTCACTTTTGCCAGATTTTATATCCAAGTTCAAAAGAAACCATTCCAGGGTCAGAGAATTTTATTTGTCGATGCTTTAAAAAGCTCAAAATCAAAACAAAAAGTTTCTTGTTGAGGTGAATATTTTATCCCGTATGAAACATATTAACTTTGCAGTCCTTTGATTTTTAATCTTTATTTTATTTTATTTTAGGGAGCCAACAACTCCTCAAGGTAAAATTTGCCTTTTCAGGGGGACAAGTGTGACAGAGAAACTGTAAAGAAAGTGTTCCCAGATTATCCAAATGACCTAAATGCAGTATTATTTTTCTTTACCTCAGACAAAAATACACACCAGAACACCTGCATGGGTGCCTTTGCATGCCATGCAAATGCTTTGGGGTCAGGTGAGGGCACCAAAGATGGGCACCAAAACATTTTCCCTAAGCTCATCTTCGCCTTGGCACAGTCTCGCTTAACCTGGAGTCCTCTTGGGCAATATAGTCTCTGATTAAATTTAGGAGATACCTTGTCATGTGTCTCTGGTGTTCAAGTATAAGGGGGAAAATCAGCTCCTTATTCTGGAGGCTTTCAGAAGACTGTCAAGTCTCAGTCTCTCCTTGCTCATTAACATCACAGTTCAGAATGGGAAAAATCAGGGGAGAAGCTCCCCCAGCCCACACAGTGTCTGCAGCTGAGTGCCAGGGTTCATTCCCACCTCCCAAGGTTAAGCTGCCCAGAGGTGGAGTCTTCCCTCCTCATACCAGCAGCAGCACCAGAAAAGGCAGAGCCAGTAATTGTGCTGACAGAGAGCAGTCATTAAAGAAGCCACGCTGTCCCAGGTCATTAGATGACTAGGCCATTAAGATGAATGAAAATAAGCCCATTTCTTACACAAATTGCTTCATCACCTGCTCACTGAGGTTCAGC
>NW_009954406.1:749992-793852 GCF_000747805.2 Chaetura pelagica
AGCAGCTTCCCATGTTGTAACCAAAGGGGAAGTGTCAGAGCTCAAAGGAGCATTTCCCAAACCATGGTGAAGGAGACAAACATCCTTCTCTCCACTGCAGTTTCAAAACAGCACACGTGCCTCCCTCCACCTCCTTTTCTCACTTCAACGTCTGTATTTTTTTCCTAGCAAACATTGTGGAAGTGAGGCTGTGCAATAAGCAAATAACACTTCTCCTTGGATGCTGTGTACACTCCACTTCTGCTTCTTAAAATTTTACACCAAAGTAGTTCCATCATATTCAGATTGTTATGCCTTACCTGTCACCATGACATCTGATGAGGTAATATCTCTTGGGCAGACCTGATCAAAGCACAGGTTTTTCCCTTCCCCCAACACAGGGACACATGCACATACAACTGCATTCCAGCTAATCTAACAACATAAAGGAGGAACGTTTTACATGTAAGATCCGGAACCATCATTTTCTAATGTCAAAGGTCACATGAAATACCTCTTATGTTGTCTCAGCCTATTTCCTGGCATAGAGTTGTAATCTCCGAGAACACATAAATGTTTCAGTATTAGTACTAAGAAGCCACATGAGGGAGCATTTGGAGAATTGAAGTGCTTTCCTTGTATCAGTGTAAATAAGGGAGGGAATCAAACTTGATCCCTCTGGGATATATAGAATTCGGACAAATCTAGATGTTATTATCCATTTCTCAGCTCATATAGGGATGCAGAATTTGTGATTCCCACTGAAGACAGTTTCTAAAAGAAAGTTCATTAGTGGTCTGAACCAGTTTCTTATTCCTGCCACAATGTGCTGTGACTGGTATACCTGAAAGGGAGTCCAGATATGTGGGGTTATGTTTCAGCTAAATGAAAATGTAAGATACTCTACAGAGGTTATTCTGGGCTGAAAGTAGCAGCAGTGCCAGATTTCCCAGATTATCAGCAGCCTTGGATGACAGTGCAGAGAGTGGTAAAATCCTAGTTCCTACCATTGTCCGACTAGGAGAATAGCTCAGCCCACACACTTGTAAATAACTTATATCTTATAGTTTTATATCTTAGGGTTTACTAAAGAAAACCAACTCCACAGGTACATAAAGTGAAACCAATCTCATCATTTCTATAGGCTGACTCACAATTTTTTGAATGTTTGAGGTCAGCAATACTGAAGCTAACCAAAATGGGAAATAAAAAAATGTCAGCATGAACCTTAACAGGAGACAGGTATCCATTTCTGCTCTGTACTGTTGTCTCAGCAAAAAAAATCAGCTGCATCTTGGGCTATCCTCATTGATAGAGTCATGTCAGTAAAAGATCAGCACCAAATGACTTTACAGAAAACATTTTTGCTAGTAGTGCCAAACAGCTGTTGAATGAATAAAAATTGTAACCCTCCACCTCCAAAAGTCAACACCCATAGTAATTGTTGTCAATCAGAGAAACTCACATTAAGGGTAATTTTGAAATCAGTAGAAAAGCATGTAATGAAGATCCCATTTCCCCCTCCTTATTCACATCTAAATTTGACTAAAGAGCAAGTAATTAATGAACCACATGAAAATCAAGTTGCAGCTATTGTGTTATGAGCACACATCTCTGTGTACCTTTGACTAAGAAATTGGCAATCAATTTAAATAGGCAGAAGCTCTAGCAGCCCCTTCTTTTCTTCTACCTAAACCATGTCACCTACTCCAGCCATGGCAGAAAGGTGGAAAGAGAGAAAAGACATAGAAACCCAGGCTTCTAAACTGAGTATGTTGGAGGTCCAGGATGCTCCTCACTGCAGTGTTCATGGTGGGAGCAGTGGACGCCTGCTGAGCTGCACCAGGTCCAGGGCACCTGGTGACCACCTCCAAGCTGCAGTGGGAATGGACTGGCTGGCTGCAGGGCTACCCTGCAAATCACAGCCTGCAATTTATCTGCATTTGAAATAATCCTTGTTTTCCTGAGGATTACACTTAACCCAGATCACTCCAGTGAGCCGGTTTAAGGCTGAGTCCCCCACGTGGTTGTGTCACCGCAGCCAAGGGGGGAGCAAACTCTGGCACGGGAGCGTCCCAGGGCTGGACCTCCACAAGCCTCCTCTGCTGCCAAACCCAGCAACCTGGGAGTGCAGAGCTGGATGGTGAAGGAGGGGTTGGCATTCATCCTCTCTAATTTTTACTGTTTTCCCTGCTTACTGTTTTTCTTTGCATGAAATCGTCTGACCCTTTTTATTAAACTGAAGAAGGTCTGAAAGTCTGGGGTTTGCCGTTATCCTCATCTCCAGAGAACCATTCTTTGCAGCTCCAGTAAATAGGACTTAAAAGGTAAATGATATTATAGTGTTAATTTCAAAGTGAATTATTCAAAAAGTGCTCCATATGTCAGCAAGCATCATTTTGTGGAAATATATTAATGTCTTCCTTAAATACAGTTCTCCCTTTCTAAAAGCTGTTTTATAGATCCAGGAAATACGTCTGGTATGAAGAAGTGCTTATTGTAAAGGATGTTTTAGCAGTTGTGTTCAATTAATGAGGAAGGCAGGATGCAGCCCTATATAAGAAATAGCATAATAGCAACCATTCCTTGGGGCTTGGGAATCTTCACACTTCCAGGTACTGCACAGTTATCCATTCATTCCAGAGACCAGGTCAGGCTTGTTTCATATTCTGTACTTTGCATAAAAAAAAAAGGTAGTACCTCCTTGTGACAGGACCCTGCAAAAAGAAGCTAAAAAGAAACTGTTGCTTTTCAGCAGAGATGCCTGAAGTTAAATCACTTGGAAAGGACCCCAAAGCTTCCAGGGTCAGCTGAAACAAAAAGAAAACTCCCTATGCTGACAGCAACATCCATGCAACAAGGAAAGGACGAGACTGCAGAATTCTGCTTTATCCCACTGGCTCAGCCCTCAGCTCCCCTCCTGCCATTGCTCAAATTCCAACCGTGGCAAGAAGACACAGGAGCTGCAGAAGAGCTCCCTAGGTTTCTCCGTATTGATGCATTGTTGGAACCTGCTAAACAAACAAGTGGTAGCCTTGATTTTAGAGAGAAGGTGGGTGCTTTGAAATTGTAAAGCAATAGGGAAGCACCCAGGAATCCCAGCAGGAAACCCAATTTTCTGGATTTCTCCTGTTAGTTTGAAAGGACCCAAACTCCCCTTCTTTACTGTTCCACAGCCGCTACATGAACTCTATGGCACTGAGGATTAAAAACAAACAAATGCAAATATTAAGAGGATTTAAAATGTCTGCGAGGTGGCTGTGACCCTGTCATCTGTAGCCAATAATGGCTGCATCTATGTTTGTTTCTATTACCAAATTGCTTAGAAGCTACGCTGGGCTTGGAATCCTACAGTGATGGCCAGTACAGCTAGAGACACGGAGGTGACAGCAGGCAAGGATTGTTCCCATCCCTATTGTACAAGGGATAATTGCAGCGTGGGGAGATTACATCCTACTGAGCACCCACCACAGTTGGTACTGGTGGCAACACTAGTGTGGGGGACAGGACAGAAAGCTGGAACTGTCACCTCGGCATCTCCGCTGCATCAGGGCTAGAGCTGTAAAAATCAATGGTTTCCCCTCCAAAAACAACCTGCCTGATTTAACTCATAAGTACATTCTCTGAACCTCTTCAGTACATTTTATTATAGCCACCCAGGAAAAGTGCTATTTACTGGTAACTTGGATGTCAGTTCTTTAACTCAGGCTTACTTGGAAGGCTGTATCTAAGGTCCAGAGCTTGATCTTAGCTCTCCACCTCTTACTATTCAGGTGAAAAATCTAGCCAGACTTTGTATTTCATCTCTAACTATATTTATATCACATACTCTGTGGATTATTGCATCATATTACAGAAGAAGTGCTATTATTCCAGTCTGTTTCTGGTATACACTTTCAAATTTTCCTCTCCTGGAGTGATGTGTTGATATATGCTGTTCAGACCTAAAATATAGAGGTTTGTGGTGACACTTTTCAAATCAATTGGAATCCCTGTAATATTCAGCTGTCTTGCAAAATGCACACACGTGCACGTCCCTGTAACTGCAAGCTCCTGCAAATTGCACCAGCTGTTAGTGGTGGAAAACAAAAGAAAAAGGTCTCTTCTATTCAGTGATTTTCAGGCTTTTTGATAGAGTGTGACTTCAAGCTTTTGATCTGATCTCAGGGTTGACTTTTCACATTGACAGTTAGTAAGCTGTTAGTGCCACATTTAGTTATCAGTGATGAATTTTGACTTGAATTCAAGTCTATTAAAAAAATTAATCCCAGTCAAAAATTATAGTAAAGGCAATACATCTTAAACTACTCTCTTCTGTGAAATACATCCCTTGGCATAGTCATCAACTATCTTACAAAAATCACCTGCATGGGAAGTGGCCAGAAAGAAATAAAAATGTAGGAGATTTTTTTTTTTTTACAATTAGAAGATGAAAGTTCAAAATCCAAGACGTATTTCATTCTACCTGCAGCAAGTCAAAGTGGGTCAGGCAAAGACTTGTACCACACATTTGCCATGGGCTTATGATAGCCATGGTCTCCTGACCATGATCTAACTGTTATAGTGTCAAAGATTAGTTCAAGTAATAATAATAACAACAACAACAACAACAACAATAACAATAACAAGCAATAACATTATTATTAATAATAGTTATATTATTATTATATCAACCCACACAACCTTTCATCACATTCAAACCTTGCTGTGGGCAGGTGCAGCACAGGATGCATATAATGTGGCCACAACACCTTCATTCTGAACCTACACTTGGAGAAGCACCAGGAGAAGATAGTGGTGTATTGCCCAGCAGCCAGAAGGCACAACAGGAGGGGATCCCACCCCAGCCCCTCCTGCCCAGCCCTGACAAGCACTGAGGAGTGAGGAGAACTTTCCCACTGCTCACACATGTTGCTGAGTACAGGCAAACAGATTTCCACACCCCGCCCCCCCCACACCCCCCCCTGAGTTACAAGTTGGCCAAGTTTCAGCAGATTTCCATGAGGATGACTAAAAGCACATCACCAGCATCAGGCTGACAGACCTGCTTCCTTACCCAAACAACTCTTAGCCAATTTTTGAATTCCTGTTCTCAAACATGAAGACACTAGAAATGAACCAAGTTTTTCTAGAACAAAAAATGAAGCACTAAAACAAGGTACTCCCCACTAGCTTTACTCCACAGCTTGACACAGCATTCAGCAGTGAAAATGTCATTCCCAATTACGAAATTCTGCCAAAGTTGAAAACCAGATATAGATGGTCTTTACTGGGTCGTGCCAAGCAGATTTCCTGGTGTTGCTCCAAGTTGAGCCAAAACTATCTGTACATTTAAACAGGGTAAGAGAAACAACCAGCAGAAAAAATCTATCTGAGACAAGTCTTGAGGTGTAATTTGAATATAAAAAGATTGCAAAGAGCTTTGGCTCTGAAAAGTGAGGTGTGGGGTGAAAGATGTTTGGCATAATTATACCTTTCTTTTATTTTTCCACATATGCTTCTTCTTATGAGTTAACATCTCTGGAATGAGCAGAGTTGAACACACCACTCCTGGAGTCTTTTGTCATACAGGTATTTGTAAGTGCCTGTGCTGCTCACCTCCTCTGACTGAAAATAGGTGACTACTTTGTATGCAAACCATTTTTGTAGCTAATCAAGATATGGTGGAGCACTGTACACAGTAAGCTCAGTTCATTTGTACAAGGACAGTCACAAAGTTGAGGTCTGGGGAATTACTACTTAAGAAAAACATACTTTCAGAAGTCCAATCCATGTGCTATGAACACTTGGTCCAGGAGAAGCAGAGGACCAGCACCTGTGCACACAGCACAATGGCAAGGAATCTACTCATACAATTAAACTTCATTGAAAAAACAAACTATCATACATTTTCCCAGAGATGAACCACAAAGGCATGTCTTTCCTCCAGCTGCATGAACTGAACATGGAATGATGTTTTCCCTCATCACAAGCTCTTTCTTGGAGTCAGCAGCGAAGCTCTTCCAGCTCAGCCACCAGAGCAGCACTTATGTTCATTGGTAAAAGAGGCCATCTGGGGATGCTAAGAGAAAATGACAAGGTGCAGTTTGCTCCTGCACACTAAGGCACTAACACACACCCTAGAAGAGTGGGCCTGACCATCCCATCAGTCAAAGATGGCCTCTGGCTCTTGCTGTCTCTCCAACCCTGCCCTGGTACCTCTGGGAAGGGCACCAGAAAACCCACCAGAGGGTGGGCTTATGAGCATTAGAGCTCTTCCCTGTGCCTATCTCTGACTGGTTTGCTGGTGTAGCAGTGGTCCACAGCCCATGAGGACCTGCAGAAGGCTGTGTGTGGTGCAGCATGCAGGAGAACCAGCTGATGTGGTGAGGGACTTGGCCACAGGCTTTCACTTGCACACTCAGTTCACACAGGAGCAGACAATTAGTCACTCTCTGAGCAACCCCAATTGCATAGGCTGGCTTTGGAGTTCAATAGAGAGACTAGTTGATTTTCTTCTGTCTTCATGCCTCCTTTCACAGAAGGATTAGAGAGTTTATGAGGAGAGATTTGCCCAATCCTTCTCCTTGGCTTCCTCGGCTCCTCCTGCAATCAGAGGTGTTTGGAGTCTGCTTTCTATCTGCTGAGTGCCATCCCTGAAGGTGTTTTCTCCCACACATGATTTTAGTCTCCCAGCTCTCCACCTATACCCTATGGCTAGGAGTGTCTGGCACAGCAGCCAACCCAGGCTTTTTGGCCTCCTCTTGCAGCTCTTGACTGGCCCTGCTGCCCAGCCCATCAAGGGTCCAACCCAATAACCTCAGTCCCCATTAAATGCATCAATTCCAATAGAACTTTTACTATAAGGAAAAGATGTTTTTCTCAGTATTACTTGCAGTCTCTCTACTGAAATTATAGTGCATAAGTCAGCATTGACCCCTCCACCACTAAATAAAAGCTGTACTGGCCTTGCTAAGCTGTGTCTCCCATGACAAGCTCTTTTGAATTACAGGAGACAAAGGATAAAAGCAAACCAGAGAGAAGGAAAACGTGCTGCAGTCTGTAGTTTCCATGATCTATCTCTCCCTCCCTTGCGAAATAACCAGTGCCTTGTGGTCTGTTTGGCAGATGGGTCAGCACAGGCAGTGTCTGCAGTGAACATCCTGCAGAAAACAGGGCACGAATTTGCATTGGCTGCTCGTGGATGCAAATCCGCATTTGAAAGTAGATTCACAAACTTCTGCACTTACTGCACTAAAACTAGCAGTAAAGAGTAAACTTCTGTCACAGCAGACTGAACACCACTGCCAAAGCCATCGCCGGGATTCTATTTTCACTTGCCAATAGCCAGTAGACTGAGAGTTTTGTAGATCCTGCAAGTGTCATCCGGGCATAAACCAAGACAAGGTCTTCAGCCACTTTCTGAACTTGCTCTCAGACTGGCATGTTTAACTGGGATTTGTCTAGTAGCTGCTTTAAGGGTGTAATGAAGTGACTGAAGGGCACTATGGCAGCTGACTGGAAAAGTGCCAGCTGGTGACTTCCTTCTCCACTTCATTACAAATACGTAAACCCGGATGGGCTGACTAGGATGAAACTCTAAAAACCCATACACCACTTTTTCACAGTTAGTGCAGATGGAGCCTGTTTTGTTTGTCTGTGCTCTGATAATCTGTCAATGTGTATGCTCTGGAAGGGCACATTTCCCTCACTAAATTTTTTTCCTCTAGTTTTTCAGCTTCTTATTCATAGAAAGATGGTAAGAAATTTGATATTATTATTTTTTTTTTATAGTCACCTCCTCTTCCAGCTGAAGAACTGCATACCACCAACATAGCCCAGTGCTGCACCAATTGCTTTTCTATATAAATTAAGAAGTATCCATAGCCACTGCTATGTTAGTTTTAGATGGATTTGTTTCTGTGTGAAAGCCTATAATTTTCCTCTTTCATCCTTAAATCACTTCTTCCTCAGCTGTCTCATGTTTGATGACAAGGAATAAAAATGACACTTTCAAACAAAAAAGGCAATGACTAATTTCTAAACCAGAAAAATGTATTTATGCTTTTTCCCCGCATGATTTATATCCCCTGTTTTTCTCATCCTTTTGGTTGCTATTCAATACCAAACAGAATTGCACTGAACTGAGACTTGTAGAAATTAAGTCTTTCCAAGGAAATAAAGTCCTCCTTGTAAGTGTAATTAGCTGGAAGGGTCAATGGGGAATGTAGTCCAGGAGCTGAAAGACACTATGGAGCCTGCCCTCCCAGGGATGCTGTGCTTGTTCTGGCTCCCTGGCTTGCTCAGAAAGGCTGGACACAGCCTGGAGCCCCTCAGAGCTCCCTGCCAATCACTTCAAGGCTGATTCCAACCCCAATGCTTTGCTATGTTTAGATGTAGAGTAGCTCCTGGCTGCTAACCCCTTTCAACTTAACAGCATTTCACGTCTCATTTTGTGCTTTCTCTGCTTCCTTATCAGTCATTTGCCAACACAAAAAAGGAAGAGATTAAAGAGCTACATCTTTTCTTCAGAGAAGCTGCCTTTTGTGTTTCCGTTCATGTCCACTGCCAAGGGTTTTGGACATCCACTTTAAATTATTGTATTTGCAGGTTTTCCTAGAACTAATGAACACTAACTTGTAATTCATCAGGGTAATAATTCCTTTTAGAGAATACTGAAAACCACCCCTTACTTCCCATTATAAATGCATCTACTATAGACCCTGTATCTAGTACATGTTGGCTGCTTGCATGGGAAAGTTTTAAAGCTTTATACTTAAGCTGCTCCGGAGTGGAAATCTAAGCCACCAGTTATTTCATCATCCAGCTTTGGTGTCCTATTCTCCCTCAGCTGATCTATTTCTTGCAGAAAGTATTAAAGCAGCACCTCAGTCCCAGACTGTGTCGACTTTGTTGCCTGAGGAAAACTGGTGCCTCCTAGCAGCCTCCCCAGAGAATGACCAAAGTACATCCATGAGCTCCTCAGCAGTATTCCTTAATTATCTCTTGCCTTTCTTAACCCACTTGTCACACTATAACCTTTATTTTTGTACTCTGAGATGCTTGAAGAGTTTGTTTGTTTTCACACTTTTACCTCCCACTTTCTGCATTTGTCCTTATCACTCACAGTTTGGACTCCTTTCTTTGCTCCATGTTCTGGCTGAAGTACCTTTGAGATTTAACCACCAGATCAACTAGTGAGTAAACCTAGGTGTTGGTCACTCTGCTTTATTCTCCCACCCTTTCTTCGTATTCATCTTTTTCATTCCTTATGCCTCTATTTCTGACATCTTCAACTTATTCCTAGACCCGAATTCTGGGTTTATATCTCAAAATAGAAAATTTGACCTGTTTTTAGCTGCCCCAATACTCTCTTTCTTCTCACGCTGAGTCTTCCCTTTCTGTTTTCCAAAAATAGCCAACAGCCAACAACAACCCTACAGTCCAAACCCATCCACATCTGCTGTCTTAGAGATTCAAGTTTCACACCCAGAGAAAAAAATCTTCAACGAGAGATTAACCCCAAATTACAAACCCTGAGGAACTGACTCGTCCCAGTCTTTGATCTCTTTCTTCTCCATAGTAATGAAATCATTAAAGTGATGTTAACTTTGCCCATTATAGTTAAAAATGAGATAAAGATAAGATTGTGTATGGCTTGGTATTTCTGAACAAAGAGTAGACATATGGTATATATTACACAAAAATCAGAATCACTGAGCTTTTCCCATTTATATTCCAAAAACACAAGCCAATACTGAACTCATCCTCAAGGTGAAGTAAAACTTTCACTGCTTCTGGACATAAAGACCTAATCAAGATTAAAATTGTTTAAATTATTTCCAAAATATTAGGGAGTTCTCAAAACACATCCAGGAAATTCAGTTCTGTTCAATACACATCATAAACAAAATCGTGTCACAGGTTATGGATAGAAAGAAATACTGTTGGTTTCTTAAATATTTTTACCACACAGGACTTATAGAAAGTGTTCATATTAGGTCTGGTAATATTCTGGCCCCAGAATTTAAGATGTATTGCTAGGGTGAAAGACAGTCCAAAATCTGAAAGTTTGTTTTGTCATCAGGCCAACCAAAAAACAGTGGAACCATTTAAATGCTTTGGTGGTTTCCCTGTCATAATTTGATCCATAGGAACTTTTGCAGAGGAAATTGCATGGGAAGAAGAGTAAATGATTGTGCTAATTAAGAGAGACAGGGACATGAATTGCGTTGGCTGTTGTGTGGCTCATTGTGGTGCCCAGCACCCAAAGCACCTACAGCTACCAATAGGTGGCAGAATATGAAACACTTTTTAAAAAATTGATCTCACCTTTTAGCAGAGATTCAAACACAAGCATCTTTGCCACGTCTCTCCCACATCTGCATGGAATTAGATGCAAAGAGAAAAAAATATTTGTGAAGGTGACGGATTACTTGCTAGGATTTCCCATAGTCTTTAATAATTTCAGCAATTTCCCTAGAGCGTGTGAAACCCAGCAGTGCAAATTATTTGATCCTTGTCACTGTTTATCTAATAAGCCATAAATGCCTCTGACCTATTGCAGGATTTAGTTCATTCCAGGCTCTCAGGACCCTGTTCTTTTACTGTGTGCTGCCAAACACCACACTTTCATGCTTCCAGAAGTGAACAAAGCCTATAAACTATCAGCTCTTAACTAAAGGGAATTACTCTGAAGTAGGAAGATAGTTGACTGGCCGAGTCCTTGAAGAAATAGATTCTTAATGTTTCTGAAGAAGGAAAACTGTCAGAATTTTAAAATCAGCCAGCTTTTAGCCTTATACCTAAAATAATATATTGGAAGTACTAAAAAAATAAGGAAGTTTTAGTCAGGGTAGCTACTAACAACTTTAAAATGCTGATTATACTATAGATTAGAACAACTTACCAGGGGATACTTGGTTTAGACACCATGTCAGTCCAGTGGCTGCTCAGACTTCTACCTTCTTAGGTCAGCCAAGAGACCAAGGAGCTTTTTAAAAGGAAGAGTCTGTGGTTAATCAAACTTTGCTTCATCAGTATTTATGATTTATTTGTTTCCAAATAAGGAATCACAATTGCCACATTCTTCATTTCATTAGAAGTATGTCAAAGGAACCTCCTGAAGCTCGTGTGTCGCTATTAGATTTGCACAAAGGAAACAGAGCCAGATGTGCTAGTGGGACAGGTCTGGGATATCTGGTTGCAGGTAAAATGGCTAATGTAACATTTTTAGCAGTAAAATGTATTTATAAAACTTCTATGCCCATCTATTTGTTTCCATCCCAGTCAAATGTACAAACCTTAAAAAAACAAAGAGATTAGGCTAAGAGAGTTATTCAAATTATCAGTGAGATTAACATTGTCTAGAAAACTAAATGAAAGTATTTGCAACCACAAGTAGACTGTTCTGAAATTTCCAGTACCTTCTATTTCTGGGCAGAAATCAATTATGTATCTGTGTCAGCCAGTGGAAGTTAGAGTACAGATCCGTGGACTAACACTGGAATGAGAATTGGTCTGGACAAAGTATTTAATGCCTTATGCACTTAGTGTCCAGGATGTGAATGAGACTTTATATCCACTTGCAGCTAATTTGGGGAACTTTTACACTAAGTAATATTGGGCCAAGTAGATGTTCCCCAGAAGCATTTAAAGAATTGGTAATGTGCATATCCAGTAATTTCCATGGAAAACTTACCATTGAAACAACTCAAAATCTACTGTTTTCTATACAGACCCCCCTGAAACTGAACAGGTCGAGGAAAAGCTTTGTGTTGCATCACTGCAGTAAATTCTTGGGGATTAGCTGCAAAGGGAAAAATGTGACATCTACCCAGTAGGCTGAGAGGACACAATTGAAAAACTGTTTCAGAAAGAGAAATGTTACAGAATTTCAAAACTATTTCTTTTTGTTCTCAAAATGGTAAAAGACCCTCATGGTTTTGCTGGGTGCTTCTACTCCTGAGGTGTTGGCTGTTTCTACTTCATCCCTAATTTTTTTGCAGCTGTTTTAGGAGGCACAGCAACTGGTTAATGAACATTTTGAACCCTGCTCCTAAAACTGTTTGGATTCCTAGGTGTTTTTTGCTTTGTTTGTTTGTTTTTAATTTTAAAACGTTATTTAACACAAAGAGAGTTTTCTTGCCCAGACTATTTTTTCTAAACTCTTGCTGATCTGTTACTCACATGCAGAAGAAAATAAATAGGATAATCTACAACATTACCACATCTATGATGAAATCATGCCAGAAGATTTTTCCCTGCTTGGCTTCATGTTCATTCAACGACCCAGAGCCAAATCAATGTCAGACAGTTAGGACTACATAACCCCTTAAGAGTAGAAGGGATAAAAGATATGCAAACACCATCCTAAAGCCTCCAAGTAAACATGGGAAGAAGGAAGTTAAGAGGAAGAGCCCTTCTCAGCTCCTAATATCTTCTTGTAAGGACAAGCATGGAGAGGCTTAGTGATTTTGAGGCAGACACAGTCACCTCCTGCCCAACACATATGCATGTACACCCAGCCAGTCCCCACCCCTTCTCCTAACCCTTTTCCATCAAAGCAATGGGATGCAACAGGGCTGACCTGAGACCACAACAGTGTGTTGAGGTTCAGACATATTTATCAGGCTTGTGTGCAAAGTTAAGCCAAAAACTGGTGGTGATGCTCTGTCAGTGCCCTCTACCCAGGCCCTCTTTTCTCCTCTGAACTGGTTTGACACCAAACAAGCTTTTACAAACAGGGTAGCATGGGGATAAACATCTTGGGAAGAGCTGGAGGTGACCCATACAAATGCAGACTACACTCACTAAAACACAGGAGTAGATGATGCTCCATTAGATTCTGACATTCTTACTCCTTAAAATTTCTCCAAAGGTCAGCAGGTTAAGGTAGCACTCATTTCTGAGAAAGTATACAAACATTTCACTCTAGGACCTATAGTGTGTGTGCTCCCCCCTCCAGTTTCCCAAGCCATTCAGAGTTATTGGCCTACATTTAATTTCTTTGGATATGCTCAATTGTTTAATCTAATTTACCAGATTAGGGCACTAGGCATTTATTCTTCATTATTGTCTGGTAAGAGCAGTCTGGAGGACACTCTGGACTGGGGGGAAGCAGCAGCTGCAATCTGCTGCTCTACTAATATTCCCAGGCAGACACTGAGGGAAAGTGCTGATGGAAAACACAGTTCTGACGGGAATGAGAGATGAAGGATTCCATGAGGCAGCCACTAATGGCTCTCCACGCACTTACAATATTAAATTTCAAGAACCAAATACTATCTTTTTAAGAAGTTGTTTTAACTGACAAATCTTTAAACGTAACCAAATTGGATAGAAACAAAGCAGGGGTGGATTTTAGCAGCATTAATAACCAGTTTGGTTTTAGTGCGTTATTGTTTTAGAGAACAAGGCTAAAGCAGCCACAGGTGACAACAAGAGGCTGGAAGCAGCTAATAGGTGTGCTTGATAAAAAACCAGCATACCTTGAGGAAGGACATTCATATACTGCTGAGAACTTTTTTTTTCAAATGCTTAAAGTGTCCCCCTCAGCTCCTGATGTTCTCATCTAATTTCCAAGTCATACTCCTCAGGCCTTACCATCCTTTTGCAAATGGCAACGTCAAAGCTTCTGGCTGCAGGGGAGAAAGGTATTGGAGCTCCTTTTCCCCACACATGTGGAGTTTCCTGTTTCTCCTTGGGAATTTGAAGGCAATGCAGTGCATTTGGATGGTACCACTGAAGCATGGATTTTACCTATAGTAGAAAGTTGTTAATTTATGGTACCTATAGCACCAAACATCCAAGTAAACAGGCAGCTCTTAGTACCAAGAAGGGTTTTGTACTTTCTCAGTGTGGTTTATAGAAATGCCAAGGCAAAACAAGGTATGTAGGCAAGAGCTCTCAAAACAGGATTTTTAATATTATTCATTATAATCACCATTATTCTGTGGGTCTGGCATAAGCAGCCTCTTGTCTCTACAAGAAAGTTGCAAGATTCTTATCCCCTAACTGAAACTATGGTGTCAAGAGAAGTTTCAGTCTCACACACAGCTGCTATGTAGGATAAGATATTCATGGCATGTAGCTAGTTACTGTAGAAAAGCAATAATTGTGTATCCTCTTTTCTATTCAATCACTACATTAAGCATCAAAGTCTGCTCAGAGAATACTTTTCCCTATATTAGTCAAAAACAATGAGCAATAAAAAGTATTTTATTTCTTTACAAGGCACAGAGCTCTCAGTGTCAGCCACTGTGTCTGTTCCTGCAAGCCTATGCAACAACGTCCCATCTAGATAATAAAAATACAATATAATAATAATACAAAATAAAACTAAAAATATCCTTTTAGGGATAAATTCCTGCATATAAATTAATTTGACTATCAACCAAAAATCTTCACCCAAATTTTACCTCCCTTTTGTAACTGACGAACAAGAGTAGACTCAGCAGTGCCTCCTTCTGCTCTGGCTACTGGGATTCTGGAAGATGGTTTTACAATGTTGCCAGGTGGGGCTCTTTCCTTGTCATCCTCCATTTCCATCTGACTTACAGCTGAGTATTTAAACCTTAAAGGGAAAAAAATACAAGTTAAATGATCTGGAAGAAAACACACTGGACTTAGTTTGTCAGGATTGGACAAAGAAACAGCTATAGGGTTTTTAATTTGGCTTGCTCCTTTTTTTTTTTTGGTGGTGTTTTTGTTTGCTTTTGATATTTTGTTCTTTATTTGTTTGTTTTATACTTACACATTGTTTTTCTTATTTCTGCAATTTGCTTTCAAGGCCAGTGGTTTCATTCAAAGAGCAAAGCTGAGGAGAGAGGGGTCTTTCTTGCTAGGCTGTGCTGCAGTGATAGTCACCCACAGAAAAATGTTTCCTTTGGTGGTCACCACCAACTGTGTTGGGGTTTCTGTGTTGGGGTGTTCTGTCAATGGGTCAGAAGGCTGGGAGATAAGCCCTGGACATTTCATCCTCCCCCTTTTTGGTCAGGTCATTGTGTTTTCTAAATCCAGTTTATTTTACCTGCCACTTCTAGGGAAAATGAATAGTGACACGTCTACAGAAGAAGCAAACTCAAACAAATACCATTGCACTGTTTTCAGGAAATTACAATTTGGAATATTTAAGTCCATTGGTTTTGATCAATTAAATTGATAACATCCAAACCAAAATAATTTATGCTTAACTCTTGTAAGTTACTTGAGCAACTGAGAAAGTTAATCATGTTGTATGTTGAAATGTCAGTTTAATCTGCAAGCAGGCTAAAATAAATTATGAACAAGAAAGTAATGGAACAATATTTTTTCATACTGTATAAATTCCATTCCACACAATCACAACCCCCCATGCAAAGTTGTTTAGCAGGTATGATTTATTATGTGTATTATGTTACCTGCTCATTGGCTCACTTCAATCAAGCCCAACCTTTACTGTGCAGTGCACTGCACAAATATATATAAATTACGTTTCCTGAAGCTACGTGTGGCAGAGACCATCAGTGAGGGTGTACACATGGATATGGAATTACAGCCCCACTGAATGCACAGGAACTTTGTCATTGATTTCAATAGTGGTGGAATTTCACTCAAATTAGACCACCATAAAAAAATTAGTTGACTTGTTTCCTTGAGGTCAGATAGAAAGAACACTTCAAAGTGCAGTCTGGAGCATTTAATTTTCATTGCTTCTTTAGAATTCAATGAACCATGGGCCAGAATAAGCATATAGTTTTATATATTTCCATTTCTTGTTCAGAATCTGAGATTACCCAGGTGAGGGCAATTTCCCACTCAGAAATATGGACTTGTCTTATATACCCTAGGAAATTGAAAACATTTGGTGTGTTCACCTTTTTCTATTTGTATAAACAAATATACAGAAAATGTGGTTTATAAATGTAACCAGCTATTTTTGATGAGGAATATATTTATTATGTATTTGGTGGTTGCTAATTAATATATTCATGTTGCCCCTTTGGGATAGCTTTGAAATTCTGACCATTTGTTAATTGCATGAAAGATAAGTGTGTCACACTTCATGCACTGCACAGCAGTCTGATAAACCACACAGTCTAATACTGCATAAGACTAATAACTCATTTTTTAACATTCAGAATATAATTTGTTTGGTTTTGCTAAGGTGTCTGTTTTGCAGCCCTGTAGCTTTATTTCAGTATTTCTCAATAGAAGACAATGAGTTTATGGTAGGCCTTACATTATGGTAGGCTTACCCTCTGCTCTGCTGGGCTGGGGCACTTAGAGGACTTGCTGGGTGGAGAGATCCACACACCCCACGTGTCGATTATATGATTTTAATAAAATGATTAATGCATGTGACAAAGAAATCCACAAACAAAAAAAACCCAAACTGGAAACATTCTTCAAGCTTCATGTAGTGGGATAATGGTATGAAAAGGCAAGAACTGGTTTTGATTATTTTGTTTTGTGCTGGCTTGTTCAAAAGGAAGGTTGTTTTGGGGGTTTTTTTGTGTTGTTTTTTTTTTCCCCAGCTGCCTTTACAAAGCAGAGCCAAAACAAGGAAATGAAAACAGTTACAAAAAGCCACTTAGACCTTCTAGTCATCTGCCTTTGCAGGGATATCTTCTTTTAAACCAGGCCTCAGCAGGTGACAATAAAAATGCAGGAGCAGCTCGATCACCCTCCGCACTGCCGGGCGATGCTCAGCCCTCCCCTCAGCGGGACAAAGGCAGGCACAGGCTGAAGAGCTGAGGATCCCATCTCTTCCAAGGGATGTTCCTAGACAACTAGGCCTGTGGCAGAAAGATCTGAGCATGTCGCTCTGAGGCACAACATACAGAAACTGTACCCGTAGGAGTTTGTAGCCGTGCGGCTGGTTGAGTTCATTTTGCATCCAGTGCTGTGAGATGAATCAACCTGACAGAAGAGGTTTTGCCAGGGTCCCATTTCCAGGGATCACAAAAGTTCAGCCTGGGATTCACATGTGACTATCACAGAGGGGAAAAAAAAAAATAAATAAAAAATTGTTAGACTATGAATATTTCATTACTAAAGTGAGAAAGAGCACTCCCCTCCAGCAGATATTGTTAGTTAACACTTTTCATCTCTAGCTTTCTCAGCAAAAATCCCAGGTTGGATTTCATGCTCCCTGAAATATGTTGGAGGAATTCCGCTCCGTTCACCACAAAGGCACTTGCTGTGGCATAGCATGGAAGAAAGCACAGGGGAGGAAAAAAAAAATCAAAGATAATTAGAAGAAAAAAAAAATGAATAAAATATCACTAAGAAAAGTCCTGCTGTGGTGCATCAGGGAAATCAAGGAGAAAATCAGTACCTCAAAGACCTCTTTTTCAGCCTAGATTTTTCCTTACGCAGCAAATATATACTCAGTAAGCTGTGGATTAGAAGTAAATGACTTTTAGTATAAAATGTAACTGTAAAAATAATATTTACATATGCCAAGATTCATGCCTGAAGATTTCAAAACACTTTATCACATTTTTGTCTCTCTCTTCCACCTTCACGAATGCAATAGGTAGTATTATAAGTGTTCATGCACCATTGCCAGAAGATTGACTGAAGAGAGTATTTGGCTGTTTGTACACTTAGCTGCCTATTTTAACACACAGTTACCTGGTCTACATGAGAATTATTAGTGCAGTGTGCAGAATTTTAAAAGGAAATGTCTTGAATGGACCAGACTTCAATTTGCCAATTAATTTCCTCTTTGAGAGAGTCTTGGATACAGCAGCTTTGCTCTAATCACTGAATGGTGCAATGTTTTGCTCATTTTAGGTATGTAACTCTATTTTTTCTAGGAGAGGTTTTCTCACAGTTCATCAGTCAAAAATTTTAGATTTTCATTTGGCTTCTTATATGTAGAGCTCAGAAAATCTGTTCATAAGCTTGAAACATAAAGTTGCTGTATCAGATGTGGAGGAAACCATCCTGAAAGGATCTTCTAATTAAAAGAAGTGAAAGTCTCTTTTATCTAGAAGAAATATGCACTCTGAGTTAAATCTTACAGTGTGTAGGTAAAGTAGTCATCTATTGGTCTGTAATTTATAGTTCAGTGCCTGCCATTTGGATTTAATTATATATTTATTTATTTTAATTCCCTTTTAAGTCTGAACATTAAACATTAACAATCAATAAGGTCAAGCTAAGTGGAGAAGGTGCATTTGAAAAAAATAAGAATGAGGATAGCTATTACTCTGAAAGAAATTTCAAGGAAAAAAACCATCCAGAATGAAGGTGTGGCCTCCTCTGGAAATGTCCCTGTTTGGCTTTCTGTATGCATCATGCACAGGAGAAACGGGAACTCAGATCTCTTCCTTTTCTAATTTGCAGGTCATTATAAGGCTACAGGGAGCTGTCAATTGTTGGAACATCCCTAGTATAATTACATTAACCTCATCTGGTGAAATCTGAGTGTAAATTACTTCTTCACTTAATAAGGAGATTTAATTGAAGTCGTTCTCAGTCACTGTGCGACAGATTTCTTGGGGAAGGTTTGATATTATGTATTTTTTTAGTGGTGCTTGAGTTTAAAAAAGACATCCATTGAAAAGGAATTTTACATCTCAGTGATTTTTAAGAATGGACTTCAAAGAAAGCAGGGAAAATAAGTATTCTGGTCCTCACTGCCAGCTAGGAGTGGCTGGGATCTTTAGCCATGGTAAATGAGAACTGGCAGACAGATTTATGAATTAAGGTATCAGCCAGCCAATTAGGTGTAGAAATAACATCCTTCCCCTCAGGATGGAGTCATCTATTCCCTGTTATAGCAGCTCAAATGTCAAATATGTAGTAAATGTTGTGAATGAGAAAGAATCAACACCTCTTTGCCTTCTTTCAAACAAAACCAGTATTTTTTTTAGGGTTACTTTGTCATTTGATCACCAAGGGCAACTTCCTGCCTCCTCCATTGACAGAGTTGGCAACAGGGAAGGGGGCCAAAGAGCACTAGAATGATTTGCTACTGATTTCCCCCCCCCCATCATTGAATTTTTATATGCCTTTCTCTAATACTTTATTGCTGAATATATTTAAAGGTATTTATTTTACTTTAATAAACCTTGAAGTGATGAAAGACAGAGGAGACAACCATAACAGAAGTTTGTCCAGCTCAACATTTGTAGCCTGACAGAAAATATATCACCTTTTTGATTTATTTATTTTTCAGCTGAGCAATACTGCTCATAACTTTTCTGCAGATCTTTTTTCTCAATAAACTTTTTTTTTTATTATTTTTTTTTGTTAGAACATACTTAAATGGTCTTTATATAGCATTTCCTGCCCTTAGTTTGAGAAATATTGCAGGAAAGGGAGACTTGTAAGAAGTAGTAATATTTGTTATTAAACTGACTGATGAACAGGTATGTTGTTGGTCACAGAAACCTCTTGACATCTCAGGGAACACCTCTGTGTCCTGTTCCACACTCCCCACTCCAATCTGTATCAGTTGGTCGAATAAAACATATGACCAGACCTTGCAATCTTTATCTCCCTTATGCCTTTGGAACATCAAAGCTAAAGCATTACCCCTACTCTAAAAAACACCATTATATTTACACGCTTTAACAATTCCAAAATGCTTCCTTTCTGTAAAGAAAAGAAGCCCACGTGCTGAATGAGAAGAATAATGTTCTGGTGAAAAGGCTGGTGTTGTTCTCATGAAAACCTTTTTGAAAAAAAAATGAAAGTTTGTTTAATTTCAAAACCTCTAAAGTAAAAACAGCTTTTTGAAAAAAAGAACAACACCAGGATAATAAGCTGTAACTGGAATCTGATGCTAGACACTTTTCTGCCAGAAATAAGATGCAGATGTTTAACAGTAAGAGTAATTAAACATTGGAGTAAGTGACATTAAGATGAAGACAGGATGTTTCCTAAGAGGTATCTTTTAGTTCAGCCATATTTATGGAACTGGAAGCAGGAATTAATTCAGGGAAGTGCATCCATTAGATGCCATGGATGAGTCAGCAACATCTCAGATACAGCAGCATCAATCTTCCCATGAAACTATCATGTAGCACTTTGTCTGTTACAAGCAGATCATTGACCACAGGCGTTAACATCTACCTTGCTCTGGATTGTAAAATGTCCTCAAACTAAGCTGATAATGACTGAGGTCTGAATCACAACACCTTCACCATCATTTTTCCAAGCTACATCTACAAAAAAAAACAGGTTCCTGTCAGGCCTGTTAGCATCAGATGATGGCTATATTAAGAAATGTCTCTTATTTAAGGGTGGTTGGCTGCTTCTCCTCCCAGAAGGAGGTATTTAGTAATAGTAGCAAAAAAACCCATCAAACAAACAAGACAAAACAATCAAAAAAAGGGAAACAGAGAAAAACATTCCTCCCCACCTCATGTTCCGTTGCCACAAGCATAGGTCAACATTTTGTGGCAGGTCTGTTAAGTATTCAATTTTGGGGGGCTGTTAATACTGTTTTTCTTACCTTTTCTGTATCAGAGCAGAGGCAGAGTTACATCTTGAGTGCAGCAACAAAGAAAGGATTTTTCCAGGTGGCTGACTGTGGGATGTGCCATTATTCCCCTTCTGAGCTCTCCCTGCCAAAGGTCAACTTATCATGTCTTTGTGGCCAACCTGAAAGACTGTGAATCTTTATTGACCCAGAGTGGCAACCAACAGATTTTGAAAAGCAACGAGTACATACACAGATGCAGCTGATTGAAGTTGAACTCATCCAACTGACCCCTTCAAAACCAGACACCCATCTCTAATTCATCCTCACTGTCACTCCTGGAGGTGTCCTATGACATTACTGCATTGTCATGTTTACTGTAAAGAAACAAGCATTTTCGAACTAGGTGCATTCAGCAAATGACACTACAAATTAGTCTGCTACTCTCAATCTATCCAGATTCCTTTAAATTAATACTTTAGCTCAGGGCAAGAACTTCCTATCTCAATCTAGAAACCTGGATCCTTAGACAAACTTACAGAAATAATTATTTTGTAAATCAGGCTAACATGTTTTGTTAAAACATAATTTGTTGCAAAGCAAACCATATTATTAATAACTCTATTTTTTTCCCTTTCTTCATACTTCTACATACCTGTGCAGAAACACAGGCTAAAACAAATGCCAGTCAAAACAGACAATATAAACCAGATTGTGTCCCCTTTTCCACACCCATTTGTTCAAGACCAGCAACTCCCCTCTAAAATGAAAGGTTAAGGAGCTGATGGAAACATCATGCAGCCTGGTGTCCTCAGCCCTGAGTCTGAGAGTTCAGCTGACTCAGGAGCTGCCCATTCATTTCCCGTGAGTGGAAATCATCCTGCAGGATGTGCCACTGCTTCTACTGGCCGCTGGCATGGAAGTTTGCACAGCCAGGCTCTGTTTTTTGGACCCAAATAAGAAGAGGTGAAACCATCAGTCAAATATGAGTTGGGTATTTTTTGGTTATGGTTGGATTTTTTGTTCGGTTTTTGTTGTTTGCTTTTTTTTCCTTTTGTTTTCTTTCTCTGCTTTGGTTTTTTAGTTTCTTGGTTTTTAACAATATAAAAGGCATTCAGACACAAAAAGTCTGAGGCAGTACCTTCAAATTCCTTCCCTTCACTGCAGAGGAATTATTTTGATAAAGGAAGTGTACACCCGGTATTTGTAGGTACATCAGCAACGTTGTTAATTTGGGAATAAAATGACTTTCAGACTTCAGTAACAATATTGATGCTTCTTTTTCTTTCTTGTAATCAGACAATTGAGTTTTGAATGCAGCAATATGTGCAACTAAATAAGATTATGTTTGTCATTTCAGATATTATTGATGAGTGCCTGAGTTCCCTTTAGTATGATACTTATAACTTTTATTCACATTATTTCATTACCTGTGATGGAGGATAATCAGAAACAGGAACAAATAGTAGATGTAAATTTTTATTAATTTTTTTTTTTCCTGTTTTTTAAAAGACTTTATCAGGACAGTCACTTTATTTTAACATTGTCTTTTGACATGAGATCATTGAGATGAACATTACTGAGAAGTGCCTTGTGAAGGAGCAATTACCCAGACTAAATGGATTTCTAAGCAGATTCAAAGAGAAAGATAACAACAAGCAGCAAAATGTACATTAGCGAAATAAAGCTAAATCAAATAAGGATTAGAAGAAGCTGAATGATCCTCAAATAATGCAGTATCCTAACTGCTTAATTAAAAAATGGTTCTCATGCCTAAGAGATTGTGTTGCATTATAGCTCGGCCATAGGAAGCACAAGGTTGGCTAATGGGGCCCCTCCATGTCTGATTCCTCTAGGTGCTACTGTAACACAAATAATCAAAGGAAAGGAGAGGCCTGTCATGACAGCAAGAGAAATTGACTTGTGCTCCGTGTGCTGTCACCCTGAGGACACACTTGGAGGGAAGTGGTGACCCTGGTCTCACAGCTGCTCTTGGAGGCGTGTGTCTGGGCAGAGATGGGGCTTCATGTCACCCTGTCAACATTCGTGTCAACGTTGGTTGATGGCAGCATCAGCACAGAGCACCAGGGAACCAGCCTCAGTGCAGTCCAGCAAGGAAGGTTGGTGCTGGGATGTGAGACCTGCTGAGCTTGATGTATAGGTTTTTTTCTCCTGATGAGATGAAATGCCTGACATTATTCACTTCAATGTACTGTGCCAGTTTCAAGGCCTTGAAACTTGGTTGCATTAATCGTAGTATATAATAAGCTTTATTAAAAGGCCATACAGTTGAAGGAAGGGCTGGAAAGTTTCTTTCAGATGGTTTAGGACCAGCCTCTTCCATTGCACAATCCATTCCACTTGCTTTACCTAAAAATTTGTCTTATTACGGATGGATAAAGCCTTACTTTTGACACTAACCCATTTATCAGTATATATATTAACAAAATACTCATTTATTTAAAGAGGTAAAGGAGAAGAGCTTGGTATATAATAGGAGCTTCTAAAACCTCTTTATGAATTCTCATCAGCTTAGCCCAAGGTGTATAATCCATTTATAATGATCATAAATTCAATGTCAAATCCTGCTTCCCTGCATCGTCTGAGAAGTCCCCCCTGTCTGAAATGAGACAAACTTGAACACTGCACATACCAGCTTAGCTTGATAAGGGGCCAATGTTTTTGCAGGTGAGTGGCTGAAATGCAGAGAAGATAAAATATTAATATTAAAGCTCACTAAAGGAGTCCTCTTCTTCTGTGCTTCTCTCATGCCTGCCCTTCCCCAAGACAGATAGAGATGTAGCCTCCACTTGCTTTGAAGGCAGAGTTGAGTGGCTGGCCTGAGAGAGATTTGCACAGAAATAGGTCTTATAGCATAACACATTACGGAACAAAAGAAGCAGAGTTTGGGACAACAGTCTGCTCTTACTCAGACTTATAATTCCTTTGATTGTGAGACTTTTGGCTGACTAGCACCTAAGGGATTTAGTTGCATTAGGCTTGTACCCAGAACAGCAAAGCCTCCTGAAACAAAACCTCTGGGTGACAAGTAGGCTGTTCTGGATTTTGGATTTAAGCTCTAGGCCCAAGTAATGAATAACACTATAACTCCTCTGCTCTTTTTTTGACTCACCAGCTACTGTAGAAGAAGAAGGCTACCAGCTTCCCAGCCAACTCTGCCATGAGGTTTTTTTAGGACATTTTCTTGAACGACTGCTGGATTTCAATGATGTAACAAGAAATCAGCAAACCACGTAACGTCTGTGTGACTTTGGCCCAGGTTTAGTAAAGAAGAACATGTCAAGAGGCCCCATAGACCTCACTGCAAGTTTAAAACTTAATTTGTTATTGGAATCAATGGGAACAAAAGTCATTCTGTATCCTGAAAGAGAGGTGAGAAATTCCCACACCAAAGAGACTCCAGAGATTCATGCAGCTGACTTAAACCAGGACTAGGCTTTTACACTTGCTGTTAATTTACACAAACCAGCTGTTCTGTTGTCATAATCAGGAAGCTTTAGGACGCATTTGTAAAATTAGGCTTTGGAAGACACTGCAAAACCTCAGATGCAAACACTCAAAACAGTAATTATTCAATCACTGTGAAGTCATGATCACTTCCAAAAGAGAACATTTTGTTTGACACTCCAGCTCAAGGCTTCTGTGTACTTGGCTACGTTGATCCTTGCAAAATTACATACGTTGGAGGTTTGAATAACATACAACAGATTAGCTGGGAATTGGAGAGCATTGTTTGAAAATGAATTTCTGACTACAAGAGGCTGAGCTGCGTTGGCAGGCATCCTTGGATTTGACAACTGATGCACAGAGGGCTGAAGTAAAACACTTGTTGTTTTTTTTCTCCTGGGGGAAATTCTCAAAGGGAGTTCTCTAAGAAAGTGTTGCAAAAAGTACAATAGTGACAAAGAAGTAACTACATCTCATTATCAGTGTGAAAGCCAGAAGAGAATTAATTAGAGTCAGCTCTTGTTATTTAGGCTTAGAGACTCCTTTTGAATGCACATCCACAATGTGTGCTGCACAGACACAACATTTTGCGTGGCTGTGGGGAGGAAAGGAGGAAGAGAGTTTGCTCAGGACCACCCTCAGCAGCACTCAGCATCTTGCAAGATCAGCTCAAGTTACTTACCCAAAAGTGTCATATTTAAATGGTGGGATGTTCTTCGCATATCTAAGCACTAATACCAAAATCAGGTTCTAAAACACTTTTATTTGTCTAATCAGAATGAGTTTTTCATGAAAGCACATGTCTACAGATGTGCTAAAAGGGGGCAGATGGGAGAGAAGGAGGAAAGGATGATGGGGAAGAGATAATTTTTGTTGACTGTTTTCTAGAGTTACCACAAACTTCTTCCTCTGCAAACCTGATTCCTTTGCTTAACCCTCTTGTGTTATTAGCCCTACCAATGCCTCCCCTGAGACAGGAGGATGACTCATTTCCTTCTGTAACATATTTAAAGGGATATTTTTGAGACCTACAGAACCTTTTAATGTCCAAAATTCCATAACAGAACACTGACCTGAAAGATATTTTCCTCCCCCATTGATCTTCTCAGGTTTTAGTAGAATCATATCACAAATATCTGTTTAAAATCTGTGTTCAATTTGGCAAACTGTTGAGTCTAAAAAGACAGTATTCAAATGTTTAGCTACTTAAACATACCAAAAACTTTTCCCCCCCATCCAGTTCCAGAGGACCTCCCTAAATTAACCCTGCATATTGCCTGACATGTCTCCATTTGATTTCTCTGCTGAAGTGCCACCTCCTAATCCAATGGCACTCACACGCCTGGGCAGTAAATCATCTTCACATCTCCTTCCACTACAACATATATTCAATCTCTATCTAAGAATTCTTGAACAGATGACTTCAACACACTGCTTTCAATAAGCCATATGAAAACGTTTCAGTAAATTCAAGTAGAAACCTTATATGAAGACCACAGGATAAAAGAAATTAATATTTTAACAGTAATAATAAGGCATTGCTAAAGATTTCCTATTTTGGAATATTTTCCACATGTATATACATGAGAAGAACTAGGAATCTATGCTCTTTACTAAGCTTCAACACTGAGAAAAAATAGTTGTCCAGGAGAAAGGATTACCCTATAACTTAACCCATACAAACAGAATAAGTTCAGTAATAATTCCAAAGGGTGATAATTAAAATAAAAAAGCAAATACATAGAATCAAACATCTTAGTCTTAACTGTTGTTGCAGTTGCTAAACCTAAGATGACAGTTCTCAGTAGTCTCATTTTATCCTGTCAATCCTTGCCTATTAAGCGTTTGTCCTTTCAACTCATTTCTGACCCACAGCTCTTCTTCTGTCTTCCCCAGACTCTCTTCTATATGGAGCTGAGCAGTATCAGCTGGAGGAGATGGATGGAGGACTTGCCATCCTTTCTTACAAATCTCCATGCCCAGAAGAGTCACTGGATGGGGTGGGAATGAATGAAATTCATAGTTCCTCACTCTGGGAACCAGGCATTAGCTTACAGCCTCTTCCTGAAAGAAGCATCCACTCACCCACCATCCCACTGAAGCTTTCACTTAAATGATGAAGATTATCTGGGAAATAAGGAGTGCAGGAAAAGCTCAGAGCAAAAGCCTACGGCATGTCAGCAAAAACTCTAGCCATGTCAGAGGGAGGAGTTCATGGCTTGCCTTCCAAACATGGCTTTTATGCAATAGAGGGTTGTCTCTAATGACACGAAGGAGGGCTGCTGGGACCTTCAGGTAGAGCCTGGGCTCCCTGTGCCCAGCCATGCACCCACACTGCTGAACTCTACTTGTCCTTTTCTCAGAGCCAAGATTCTCAAGGCCACCAAAATAGATCTGATGGTGGCATTTTTCATAATGCAAATCATCAACTGCAGTATTTCTTTTCAAGTATCCAGTCGCTGTCATTGCTCTTGGAAGTGGTGACTAATAGGCAGTAGCCATCAGCATGAATTAACTTGATATTAAAGCAGCTCTCAAGTGGAGCTCCAGAAGTGTTCGTTACAGATACAACAGAATTAGAACATTAAGGCAAGTCATCCATCGTTTTAAAGCAAAGTGACATCCTATTCAGTCTGCTCATTACATCACCTTGTGTTCCTTCAACACGTAACCCCAATTGAAACTTAAAAAGAAAAAGGAGGAAATGTTATTTCTTAATACAAATTTCTCAGTGCTTCAGGATTTGTCTTGAAGACTTTTCTCACATAATGAGATATTGATTCACTGCATCAAGATCACTTATGCATTCAGATAGAAAACTTGGGACAAGACCCTTTTCTCTGAATAGAAACCATTCTAGCAAGTGGAATTGTAGATATTTCAGCTCTGAGGTTCTCTCTGTGCTCTCATATCACACTCCGGTACATTTTACAGTGATTCTTGAATGGGTTTTATTACTTTTTTGAGCAAAGTATCACCTCAGTCCTTAAAAAATGTTAATAGAAATACTTCAGAGCAATTTACGTTCATATGGCATGTTGCAACCAAATAATGAAGCTTTGAGATACTATGATCTTTTACATCCCATAACAAACAGGGGTATATTGTCAGAGCACAACATCTACAGTTGGGGTTAAATTCTCAGAATAACTCAGTTCTCCATTTGTGTGCATAGACTATTCTTCCTTTTTTTTTTTTACTCTTCCTCCTTTTCCTGGCCCTTAAGGTTGTGGTTTTGGTTTGTATTTGGGATACTGAATACTCCAGAACATAATGCCCAGGAACAAATACTTTTGTACTTGAGTACTGTGAAAAAGATGAAGTTGGGACAAGAACAGAGTTGAATAAAGCTGCGTTTAGTTAATTATTTTATGAAGTATTCTCTGTTACTGTGATGATTCTGTGAAGTATTTATAATTAGGAAATAACGTGCATTTTATAACTGAGGTTGGAGATGTAAAAATGGGGCAGGAGACAAAATGAAGTCTGAGACCTGCAATCACAGGGATTTTTATAGCAGAGGAAATACAAAGTTGTAGCTTTTTGGAGGGTGGAGAAACATAAGTGATAAGACAGAATGAATTAAGATACACAAATTAAGATAAGCAAATATGTTTTGTTTTCCTAAAAAACATGACATTTCAAAATCAGTTAAGTGTCTAAATGATACCATTTCTTTCACATGAAGTGACCAAAGGATTTAAATGAGAGCAATCAGGAAAACTTCTCTGTAATTACTTTGGAAAGGTACAACTCATCGAGTTGCATTAGAAGGCTCAAAACTTTTTGATAAATTCTGATAAATTAATCTCATGGTCAAATGCAGCTTTGAGGGGGTTCCTTTTTCCCCCTGTATATCTTACTGTAAGTTACATTTCAGCATTCACTGGGTATCTTTTCAACCACTTTTTGTCTTGGCAAATGGCTGTTTGAAATCGAGGAGCTGGAAAGAGCCTGGCATCCCTTCACAGGCAAGTCCAATTTTCTAGAAACATACAACTTCAAAATTCAGCATAAAATATGAAGCGTCAGTGTTTCCCATAGGAAAAATTCTGAAGGTCTTTATAAGATAATTTGAAATAGATCATATAGATGTCCAAATTATTAGAGAGACATCTTTGTTCACCACACAAATACGTGATATTAAAAATAATTTTTTAAAAAGAATGCTTGACATAATTGAATTAATAACCAGGATTATCTTAGAGTTTGCATTAATTTTTTCAAACAATTTTTTTACACTAATTCTATGACATAATTAGGAAAAAAAAGTATGTTTTTTCTCAACAAAAGTGAGCATTGTGAGTCAGATCTGGCTCTGGCCCCAGACACGTTGTGTGATTAATTGTCCTGGATGCATTCTCTGTGTATCAAAGTTCTTTTTCTCTAAAATGGGAATATTTACCTAACTCTGAACAGTTTAGGTTTTGGAGAGCAGTTCAGATTCTTACTGTGTAGTAGCTGAGACAATATTTGTACATGTTCACAGAGCATTGTTTAGGGTGCATGGTGATAAATCTAAAGTAATGAATTTTTTAAATAGTGTGAGATGATTATTTTTAAATTAGTTGCCTTATTCTCAGATTTACTGCTTAGGTATTTTAGTATACATTAGGAGAGGGGAAAAAAACCAAAACAGAAGAGAGAGTTTCAGTTCCCTGCAAACAGAGATGTTAATTTAATTTCCTGAACATGCCTTGCAAACACATCTATTTTACATTCAGGTCACAGTCCAGAGCACACCTTTCTGAAACCTTTTCTTTAATAGCTTTTCATCTGGCTCAAGCCATTGCTGCCTCACAGCCACCTCTGGACCTTCACCCCCACACACCTACCCTGGGTGAGCCAACCCCACCCCACAGGGGGGCACAGGCACAGAGGTGGCTGCAAACTAAACCCCAGCCAGAAGTGGGTTTGGCTGAAGAGAGGTATTTTGGTGGGTTCCCTTTCACACAGCTCCCTGATCCAGTGGGAAGCCCACACGTTTTGGTACACAGCACTGCCACCAGACAGGGAGCCATAGCAAAGGCCATTCCTGAAACACCATCAACCTCTGGAACTTCTAAAGCAAAGTAAATATAGATACTGAAGTAAAACCTCACCCCAGGGGCTCTGCAGCCTGGCTGGGTGGCATGCAAGGAGAAGACCCCTGTGGAAGAGCAAAATGGCAATCACAGCTCCTTCTGAGATTTCTCTGGGGCAAAAAAAAAGTAGGTGCTGTATCTGCACGGTGTCCTGGCAGCTTTATGGGAGCACTGCACACAGCAGGCACTTCTCACACCTCCACACTCATGTTGCAGCCACAGGATCATCATAGGCCACAGGAACATACACATCTTAGCTGATCTTAAATGCTGTGGCACCAACGGATGACTCCTAGAGTAGTGCATTTCAGCTCATGTCCAATGTTGGCTGACTGGCAGTGAAGAAGCTAAGATCTGATATTAGCTATTATTTGAAGACAAGAAATTTTTTTTGTGGGTGTTGAATTAAATTTCAACTGGAAATTAGAGCTTTTTGTAACTATGAGGGAGTTTAATTTAAAGTACAGGATGTGTATAAAGGTCATAAGAGAAAAATGAGGCAGCTGTAGATTATGTATTATTTATGGATACGGAGAGGAATAAATATTCATAATTCAAGGAAAACAGATAACATGGGGCTAAGTTATTGAGTGTTGTCTACTAAAAAAAAAAAAAAGCAAAAGTCCCTTTAAATGAAGAGAGATTATTCCTTCCCGTATGTGTAAAGACAAGTTAGAAAAGTGTGATTTGTTTGACTGTGACTCATCCCTCCAACATTTGACGGATATGAATCAGATGACCTTCCCCTGGGAGCATATGCTGAAAACAAACTCAAGTTTCTGGTTGTTTAGAAGTCTTCAAAGACAGTTCTTGCAGTCAACAGGATCATCTCCATTTAGTGCTCATTTTTTGTTGCTTTTTCCTTTCCCTATGAACGCCAGTCTAAAAGTATTTTCCCCAACAATGCCCTATCTCTTCAGTTTGGAGTGAGCAAGGTACTTGACAGATAATGTACTGGACCAGAGGATGGGAAACCAAGGAAGGAGGAGGATTCCAGCTAAGCGTGTTAATGGTTGACTTGACACCACTGTGCCAGAAGAACATCATCTGGGGGCACCAAGTCTGTGTGAGAATACTTGAGCAAACCAGCAAATTGCCCTGTGAAAAGGTCTGATCTTCAACTTGTGGACAAGTCACTTACAGAGAAGGTCTCCCTAGAAACTCTTTCTTTCTTTTTCATTTTCATGAAATGTTCTCTATCCATCTAATGGACAATCACAAAGTTGATTTGCAATCACTCCAGTTCCTCTGAGGCATTTAATTGACCTTGGGAAGAGGTTGAAAAGTCAGAGCAAGGAAGTTGCCAGTAATGAAAAAACTGTTATTTTTAATCCCACAGTTGCTGTTTTGTCTTTTACACTTTCTGAAAGTCAGCCTACCCTAGTCAATAAATCTGATTGCAAGTCAGCCACAGAAAATTTGAGACTCAGCTTGGGATCTCCCACAGCAGTGAAGAATGCAACTGGGGGCCTGAAGGAGCCCATAAGAAAAAAATTAATAAGTAGCCACTTCCACATGGTTGCTCATGTCTGTGTGGCTCTAGATGTGTATCTTACACAGGAAGAACTAAATCCCAGCTGTCCTAGGAACTGCAAAAAGCTTTCCAACTCCATCAATGACATTATATATCCTCACTGTCATAAAAGAAAAAGTGTTCTTCCACCTTAGTTATCACAATTTAAAAATGAAGATCTTCTCAAGAAACTGAAGGAGAAGACAAGTAGATTTTATGACTATGAATGGCTCCAAAACAGTAAAGCACCGATATTGTCCTGAGAATGGTGGGGGAAAACTGGAAAACACTGAAACAAACCTAAGAGAAACATGGAGAGCTAATGAAATGGGAGTTTATGACCATAAGTGGCTAGGGGAGTGGAGACACCGTGCTGTTTCTCACCACTGCCAAGACATAATGCAGGGGACTGTGGGCTCCACACAGCATCTGGGGACACTACAGTCCCTGGGAAGGTTTGTTCAGCCTGTGCTTGCTGATGGGGATGCTGCACAATCTGATCTTGGACAGAGTTTGATAAAACTACAGGTGCTAAATAACAGTCTCTTAGTGTCTGAAAGAAGAAATACAGTACAGGGAGGAGAAATAAGATATATACAGCCCTTAGCAGTAATAGGATGCAAAGAGAGGACTATTTTGGCCAATTTCACAAGATCAAAAATCCCTGATAGTGGGATGTCATGGACTATATCCTCATCTCTGAAGGATACACAAGCAGCTCTCTTTCTTGAAGCATTTAAAAGTGAATGGAACAAAATGCTAGCAAAGATGCTCTGGCAAATAACCTTCTTCAAGCAGGAAGATGTAAATACGTTAGAGTTCTTCACTAAGATTGATGAAAGCAAGAGAGACACATAAGATTTAACAATGAAGGGTAAAAATGTTGGTTAATGAATTACTCTAACAAAATTACCAGGGACTTTCCACAGCTTTTCAGAAATGAGTGAACACACCATCAGTTATTCATCTTTGACAATTCATGCTAGTACAAATCCCAGAGCATCATTTTGTTAGCTCCATCTCCCCTCCTTTTTGACGGATTACAGCGGTGCCTCAGCATGCTGCTAGAAGCTGATGAGGTCTCACAGGAAGCCCAGGAACAGAGTACCATGAAAGATGGGAAAGCATATAAATAATTTACAGTCAAAATAATATGAAGAGACTCCTTAAATTAAGACTCAGGAAATTCAAAAGCAAAAATTCGAAATAGAAAGATAATACATTGGATGACTGTTTTCCGTTGCCTTTCAGATCCTTGTGTCCACTTTCTACATTGTTTGCATTTTGCTCCCTCCCACAGCATGGTTGAACCACAGAGCAAGACTAGAATTTTTCATAGTAACAAAATATCTTTTAAAAACCTCCTAGGAGGAGCCCTTGATTATACAGACGGCAGGTTCTTCCTTGTTAAATAGTGAATGCATGTTTACATTGGAAGATTATGTTTGTCTTAATGCAAAGTGAAGCCAAACATTACACATTTTTCTGCTGATCCAGTGTATTTGGTTAACATAACTCCATCTTCCAAATAACATACTCATGTTTTGCAACTCTGCACAAGAGAGATTTCCTGACTGCTATTTGCTACATGGGGCAGGGTAATAGTATAAACAACTAGATAAGATCTCTTCAGCCTCTTTAATCTCTGTTTGCCTTTTCTAACACATTAATTAATTTGGATACAGTAGCACTTACAGAAGAGATGTCTCCCTTTCCTGACTGGGCATAGAACATTATCAAGGGCTCCTGTTACCCCATTTGTACTGACTGAGACTTGCCAGAAAAAGGTTTACCTAGATGGATTGTTAAAAAAAATATCCAGTAGTAATGGACTTTAACATAAAATTGCCACTAGGAGACTAATTACCTAACTCCACAACCAAAAAGGAACTTTTCCCTTTACATGAACTTTAAAACTAGCATTATTGTTATTAGTATTATTCTAGACTTTATACTAGAAAATACAGAATAGTGGGTGTGGTGTTGTCAGCTTGTTACTAAACCATAACAGTTGGCAGTGTTCTGACTCAAAAGAAGGTGACCCCAGCAATACCCAGGCAGGGGTCAGTGTAGATCAGGGACTTCTACTGGTAGCTGTTAGTGCAACTGCAGCTTGGAAGCTCAACAAAAAGGTTTTAAACAGACATCTCATCCATGCACACAGCTTCCCTTTACTGCTAATATATATTTAAAAGAGTAGCAATGGGCTCAAACTTTCTCTCATGGAGAAATGGTAACTGTTACTGACCTATGAGAATAACACAGGAGAACAAGCTCAATGTTTGGTCACCTTGCTTCTGCAATTCCTCCTCTTCTGCTCATCTACACTTAGCCCAGCTCCTTCTTTATATAAGTACCCAGTAAGTCTTGTGTTTAAGAGCTTGTGGATCTAGCCAGCAAATTGGGTTATAAATGCACATGCTCACCCCCAGTACCAACCAAGGGGCACAGTCTTCATAAGAAACCCTTTCCAGACTCATCAGCACAGAATGCTGGACTTCAGCCACCTGCAAAATCCTGTATAGGTGGCTTGGTAGTAAGGAGAAATATCAGCCTCCCATTTATCAGCAAGCACTGATAGCTGAGTCAGACCACTCAGAATTGTGCTGAAGCATCTTCCAGAAAAAAAATGCAGTGAGAATTACTGGTCCAGCTTCTCCTTGGTGAGAGACATATTTCTTGCCCAGGCAGAATTTGCCCCACTCTCAACATTAGTAGGACACTGAAGTTCACTTCTAGCCCTCAAGCATCAATTAGCCCATTACATCTCTGTGTGTTGCCTCTTAAGTATCTTGCTCTCAGTCACCTGAGGCAGGATGTGGGGATCAAGTTTATTTCTGCTTTATGAATAAGAAGCTGGTTAACCTCTCATTTTAATGGTTGTAAAACTTGGCATCAGTACTGCTGAGCAGTGCTGGACAAGCACAACAGAGCTTTATTGCTTAAGTGCTGAAGGAGGCTCAGCACACGGGCATTATCTGTTGGTGTTAGGGTGAAATGCTAAATTAGTTTCCACTAGTTCAAGAGATAAGTCACCATTGTTTTTATGTGAGAACTCTCTGAACAACTAAAGCAATCTCTCTTCCATAGGATTTAGCTTATCCATAGTCAATTTTTGTATTTGATTTTGAATTATAGGAGCACAAATAGAATCATAGGGGTTGGAAGGGACCTCTGAAGATCAGAGTCCAACCCCCTGCTGCAGCAGGAAAACCTAGGGCAGATCACACAGGAATGTGTTCAGACAGGTCTTGAAAGTCTCCAGAGAAGGAAACTCCACAACCTCTCTGGGGAGCCTGTGCCAGGGCTCTGTCACCCTCACAGTAAAGAAGCTTTTCCTTGTGTTGAGGTGGAACTTCCTGTGCTGTAACTTGGTGCCATTTACTCTCATCCTGTCACAGGGCACCACTGAAAAGAGACTGGCCCATTCTTGACATCCACCTTTCAAATATTTACAGGCAAGCAAGTCCAATGAGAAAGAGAGGAAACCTACATTGTTCCTATTCAGACCTGTTGGGAGATGAGAAAAGTCCTACATTTTTGCTACCCCTTTGCTAACCAAGCCAAGTAAAATTATCTCTACAGGGTCTTTCTTGAGGTAGAAAGTAGGTGTACTGTAGAGTGGAAGATTGTGTTACCAGAGCTTTCAGCAGGTAGCACAGTTAAGAACATGTAGCAAGAGGACCTGTACAGTTATTGGCACTCTGGAGTGTCAGGCACCATGAGCATGATGGTGAACTTGATCAAGAATGTAATTTAAGAATTGTACCAGTAGTCTGCAATTTCAGCTCACATCATAAGATGTTAGGGAGCACATGCTGAAGCCAGAGCCAGATGGGAACAGAGTATCAAAGATGGGAATGGTACTGGATTAAGATTGTATTAGATTTGTTTAGAAGGAGGTTAGAGCAAGAGATGTGAAGCCCATAAAAGTGGTTATTGTTTAATAAAGTAAACTTGTAACCTTTGAAGGTATGAAACAATTACAAGCATCTTCCAGAGTTCATGTAGTTAGTTTACAGAGCTCAAGCCATGTCTACTCTATCCAACAAAGATGGACTCTTAGCTGGAGTTAGTTAAACTGAGTAAATATCCTGCAAAGGACAAGGCAGTCCAGAGTTTCCCTGTGAATCATCAGGCCAAAATGAGGTGAGGGAAAGGCTTCAAGCTGCAACAGGGGAGGTTTAGACTGGACATTAGGAAAAATTTTTCACAGAAAGGGTGGTTAGACACTGGAACAGGCTGCCCAGGGAGATGGTTGAGTCACTACCCCTGGATGTGCTTAAGGGTCGTTTGGATGTGGTGTTGGTGGGTATGGGTTAGGGGAGAGCTTTGTAGAGTAGGGATGATGGTTGAACTCTGTGATCCCAAGGGTCTTTTCCAACCTGAATAGTTCTATTATTCTATGCTTCACTGTCAGCACTTTGTCTGCCTGAAGGGAAAGCCCACAGCTTTTCTGAAAGCGAAGGCAATGCCAGACAAGGAAGACAAGGAAGGAAGTAGCTTCTGCAGGGACCTGTATGAGTATTAATTGTTCTGATTTTAAAATTCTGGAGATTGAACCAGATATTATTAACCCAAAGAAAGTGCCCACATGAGTACATGAGTTTGCATAAGGATAGCTTTGGAAAAAATGAGCCTTTATTTTCAGTTTTGTTGTCAGTTCAGTATGAGATGGTCAAGTCATTTACAGCTTGATTTTAATTTCATTAGAGATTAAGGCTAACCCAGTAAAGCCATTTCTTCACATGTAAAGTAGAAAAAATGCTATCTATTGGGAAACAGCCTGCTTTTATTAAGCATAGAGAAAGATGATGTTCCTACCACCATCTGTAGCCAACTAGCACAGCCATGAAGATGCCAAATATTCTTTGCAGATTAGTATCTACAACAAGTAGTATAAAATAATGGTGAAATTCTTAGCTGGAAAGCACTGATACTGGTGTGCTGAGCTGTGTAAAACTAAAAACTCTGGCATTGCAACAAGGTCTGTTATCAACAAAAATATGATTAACAGGGCTATATAAACAAATATGTGCAATGTGGTACTATGCTAGTCTCAAGTATTCAGAAATCTTTAGTCAGACAGCAGAAGGAATGACAGAAGTCACTTGAAAATTCATGAGTTTTATCAAGTAATTAATGCCCAGTTCCATCCAATTCACTTCAAATTTGCTGCACATTTGAGTAACGTTTTTCAACTCTTAGTGGAACCTTGAGGGCCAGAACTTGCTTTTTTAAAAATTACAACTGATATTCTTACGAAGTTTCTTGATTCTGGCACCTCAAAATCTAAAAAGTTTGATAAAATTATTCTGAGATTTGCCATAAAACTGACTCTTCTCAACCCAGCTGGCATATGTTAACACTGTGGAGGCTTTTCCAGCCTGAGGCTGCAAAACAAAAACATAACTCAGGGGAAAAAATCCAAAATCAATGAAAAAAAGTAATGATTGACCCCTGAGAAGGGAAAGGCAGTTTCAGTCTAACTTCTGATGCCCAGATTATGTCCTAGTATCTCCAGTTTCTTTTTGTGTAAGACCCCTGAAATTGGAGCTTTGTTCACACAGCCAGAGCTTTTATCCAAATTCTTGCCATCTTAAATATTGCAACATCCTACCCTGTCAAATGCAGCCTTGCCCCACTGATCTCTACCCTGAATGCTCTACCAAGATAATTTTTCTGACCTGTCTGCCCACGTTGCTTCAGTTCTGCATTGGCTGTGCTGACTACTCCTCTTACCTCCAGCCATTGCATCAAACCTAAACTACTCACTTCAACTTCCAAGGACCCTCTATTTGCCTATCAGCTTTCACTCTCTGAAGATATATCTGCTGCCATTTACCACTAGGTATATTCTTTTTCATGATGCCTGCAAAAACAGCAGGTAGGCTACTGGTGAGCTTAACCCCTGCTGGCTGTGCTGGCCAGGACTCTGTTTCTTGGTATATGTATCATGCTGACCCACCTCAAAAACATTTTGGGGTGGGGCCTTCCCCTCCGTTGTATATTTATACTGGTTTTGGGTCCTGTTCCATGTTTAAAGCTCCTAAGTACTATGATCATAGAAAATATATGTAATAACCTTAAATAATTCAAGGGAGTCTACCATGAAGTAACTGGAGACTTCCAGAATACAAACTGATGCAGTAATGTGATAATAGGTAACTCTCTCTCCTCTACTGGAGACTAGCACAGGATGCAGCTCCGATACCACCACTGTAACCCAGAGTGAGGATAAGGAGCTTCATGCAATAATGCTTGTAAATCTTTTAAAATCCTTGTAGAGAGTTCTGTAGGAGCACAAAATGTTTGGTGTTTATTAAGAATGGGTAGCAGCTGGAAACCATTAGTTTTATGCCTTTTGGTTTATGTCTAGAAACCCCATCCATTCCGAATGCCAGAGCAGGATCTGTTGGGCTGCTCCTCTAACTGAGAAGTGCAGGTGCTTGAAGCAGCCAAACCCTGCAGAGCTGCAGCTCCTGTCCAGTGCATACTAATTTACCAAAATGAATGAACATAGTGCTTTAAAAATCACAATGGTGTCTACAAATCCATAATGAGGTTTTGACATTACATTTCCTAAATATATATTTAGTGGTCACCCTCTAATGCTTAAAAAGTGCCTATTGGGTCTGATACTTTTCCCTCACAGGATTTTTCATAACATCATTAGGAAAAAAAAATCTAAAAATCAATCTTTTGTATTGGTAAAAAAGTGCATAGTAAAAAGGTGAATAGAACAAAGATGAAGGACATCAAAGCCTTAAATGTTTTAATTGCAGAAAAATCCTTTGTTTTAAATTTACTTATCCTTTGAGGGGATGAAATTAATCTTATATTCCTTTAACACTTCACTACTCTGATGCTCATGAAATTGACTCCATTAGTGTGAGTGTTCATTTGAAAGAAAGAAGAAAAAAGAAAAAAACACTCCACAAAGCTACAAAAGCAGAGGCTGAAGTTCTCAAGATTCTGAGCACTCAAGCTCAGCTTTAGCTTCTTAGCTTACATTTAGGTTTCAAGTATTTCTGAGATATTTGAACTTGGGGATTACAATGTGAGTTCTGCAGGGTCTAAGCTGAGAACAATTTCCCTTTAAACACATTATCTCCTTGAGGGGTACCTTCTCCAAGGATGGGACTTTTTGTTGAGCTGCTGTCTTCAGCCTTGCCAAAAGCAATGCTATGATGATGATATTGAGATGATGCTTTACTTAAATCCTGTTAGGGTAAATTAAACTTGAAAGGAGAGAGCTGCAGGATGCCAAGTAATTTGCTCAAGGCACTGAGCAGCTAAATGAAGCACCTGTTAAAAACTGGTGTCTGCTAATCTTTGGTTGGTCTTCATAGATGTGCCATTAGCTCCTCCACATGCTGAGGTAAAGCAGCATGCTGTGTTGAAGGAAAGGTAAGAACACTACAGCCTTTACTCATTTCATGGAGCAGAATTACCACTGCATGTACTTGTCTCTATTAAACCGCTTCCTCCCACTTGTTAGTGCCCAAGTCAGAGCAGATTATGGGAATATCTTTGTGGATATCAGATGGGAATGCTTGGAGCCTGAACCTGCTGTGTGAGGTGACAGACACCTGCAGTATGTGGGCTTGTGGAAATCCTGGCCACTCGAGACGGGGAGGGTGCAGACATTGCAGGTGCCCTGAGTGGGAACACCCTGCAAAGGAGTTACAGGCTGTGCCAGCACCTGCCTGCCATGGAGCAGAGAAAACACACTCCTAACCTGCAGCTTCAAGATCAATCAGGCACATGTTAGGCAGAAAGCCAGAGTAAGACCACAGCTCCTCATAAACAGTCAATCATGTTTCAGACAAGGGCAGCCAATGTGTAGCCACACTCCCCCTACAGCTGAGGAATAAAAGTGAATCTCATGCCAGGAAATTGGCTACAGAATTTTCTCACTAAGAGAACATCCAATTTGCGAATCCCAGAATAGCAGACACACAGCAGTGCATATCCACAACTCCTGTATCTACAATTGTCTGCAAGTGTTTGGTAAAATGAACACTCTGTGTAAAACCCAGCATTAAGTAACATATCAGAAATGGTAAGAAAGCCCAGCAATCATTTTAGCTCCTCGTGTCTTTTATTTGCATTCTTCTTTCACTATGTGCAGACGTATGTGAACAAATGCAGATACTCAGCCCCTACATTTATATGCCATGAAGTTCCCACTCCCATCTAGTCTATATTATCACACCTCTAAAAGGCAAGAGGAAGCTACTTTCATCAAACCACATCTTTAATTTCAGTTTCCAGAGAGATCTCATTGACACTGTTGAAGGCATTTGACCACAACCATTTCTTTTCTCCGTTGTCATAAAGCCTTTCCTCCCAACAGCCTGAGTTCTGCTTGCACAGAGACCTACTCCACACACACAAAACTTGCAGAAACACTCTACACTTGCCTAGAATAAATATTAGTGCAGTCGTGCTCCTCATTCCCCATATCATGGGTTTAGGGATTTATCAGAGGATGAAATACCTTACAAAGAAGTTATCCAGTGCCTCTGGGCAAGGGGCACATGTGAAGTCATGGCCCAGACCATCCAAACAGCCTGTTATGGCACTTTCAACAGCAAAAAACTACTTTGAAACACATTTGCATATGCACCACTAGCCCTAGACAATCACCTAATAATTGAGCAGTACAAGGAATCTCTTCTCTTGTACTGCTGCTTTCATGTTATATTACCTAACTTATTAAATTATTAGTTTACCAGATTGGATTTCTCTTACTTTCATTATTTACAAAGGTTCAACCTACAGGGAAAAAACTCCCTGAAATTTACTTGAGGAAGCCAACCAAGGCCTAAACTAAAGGAGGGCATTAGTAACACCTATTCTGAGGCCCACTTCATCTCAGAAAAGTATTTGCTGATTTGAAACAATACACCAAGGAGTGGGCATGCCTGTCATTGTACTGATAGCCAGAGCCTTGTCCCAGTAACGAGGACCTTGCATCACTTTCCCCATGCTGGACAAGGGTGACATCTGAAAGCTGGTGAGCAAAGCTACTGCACAGCCAAACACACAGCTTCCACCCACCACCAAGGTCAACACAGCCTGGAAACACTTGTGTCCTGGTGACTGCAGGCTCCAATTACAGAAACATCTGAGCTCAGGAATGGGAGGCAGGGACTGGATGGGGGGGGGGGGGGGATTTTCAGAGTGTGAAGCAGATGGACAAGCTATAGGTCACTTGAAAGTATTTCATGAACTAAACGTCTCATTTGAACAAGAGTCTAATGTTGAGAAAGATTTCTGGCCTCTGCTTTTGTGAAAAATTTCTCTACCACCAAACTCCTACACAGTGATGCTCTGCTATTATGGATCACTGCTGAAAGCAAAAACGTTGCCAGAAAGTCAGGTATGTCACTATGAAAACAGGATAAACACATTTTTAAAGCACATCCTTGCACTGGAATTATTTGTGTGAAGCAGATGGACAAGCTATAGGTCACTTGAAAGTATTTCATGAACTAAACGTCTCATTTGAACAAGAGTCTAATGTTGAGAAAGATTTCTGGCCTCTGCTTTTGTGAAAAATTTCTCTACCACCAAACTCCTACACAGTGATGCTCTGCTATTATGGATCACTGCTGAAAGCAAAAACGTTGCCAGAAAGTCAGGTATGTCACTATGAAAACAGGATAAACACATTTTTAAAGCACATCCTTGCACTGGAATTATTTAGTGTGATAACTTAATTCCCAGATATTTCTCATCTGACTGGAGGCTCTGCCAGTCTGCAGGGGCAGGACCAATGCTCCCAAGCTGCAGAGAAGCTCATGCTTCCCCCTGACCCACATGCACTGAATCAAGGCTACCCCAGTGCTGCTTTTCATGGTTTTTCTTCATGAGAATAAGGATAACTTGGCCAGAAGCACTTGCACTTCATGAAAATTAGGACTAGAGAGCTTCCTTTAGGCCACCAGGAAGACCACTTTCCTGAGGCCAATCAAGTGCATAGTAGGTACCACCAGACACCAGTCCAACCCCAGCAGAGAGTCAGTCTGTTGGCACTGCAAAATTGGTCTCCACAGGATGGAGTGCCTGCATTGGGGAAGAATAATTATTCAGTGAGAGATTCAATGCTCAAAACGTTCATATTAACATTAAGTATTATTTTGCCCATCAACTTCTAAAGGTTCAATACTGGCTCTAGTTAATATCTTATTAAATGTTGCTAGTTAGGACATCTTCACCTTGCTTGCATTAAAACAGAAAATAGATTTGTTGATGAATACTAATCCTAAAAGAAATGAGATAGTGCCTCTTTAGCCACCTTGAGAGTATCAGATGCTAAGGTGTTGTAACTAGCAACCAATACCTGTCATTTGATGAGAGTGAAACTAAATCCACTAACCTGAATCTGGTAAATTATTTTTCAATATGAATTAACAAAAAGCAAACTGTAAAAAGTCTAAACAGCAAGTAGACATCAACAATCGCTCTCAGAATAATTGTTTTATAAAATAGGTATATTTGCAAAGTAAGGTTAAAGCCTGGATGATTTCTGAAAGACATGAACTCCCATAGATATATACACACACTCCTCATTAGTTCCATTATGCCTGTACAAACAGCCCTCATTTTCAAGGAGCATGCTTTCATTATCCTTGCCAGAGTACTAAAAATGAGTGAGGACGATGACGTATTGTTAGAAACAAAGTTTTGTGTTTTCAACATGAAATATTTTAGTTGCATTTTGGATGGTGCCAGATCCACTTTGAGATTTTAACCAAGACATCTGATACTTCAGCTTCTCACTATGCAACAGTATTTCCATCTTTAAAAGAGAAATTATACAACCCTACCTTATACAGTGTTCTTGCTCATCCTTTGGGGGAAAGCTTTGAGGTCCAAAACAGGTTTAAGCTAAGAAAGGCAAAAATATTTTCAATGAAAGTGAAAAATCTTAAAATCTCCCCCTTCAAAAATATCAACCAAACCAACCAACCAACACCAACTCCCCCAAAGAAACCCCACAGTGAGAGGAAGGCTTTTTGTGCAGAATAAAACCCACTAACTCTTACTGTCTCTCAGATGTCCTAAAGCTGTCCCCAAAAGTCTAGCCATTAGGTCCTTGCTAGAATTCACTTGCCTCTCTCCCATCTACATGGTTTTCTATAAAGAAAAACCCTACAAGCCAAAATTCCTGTTCACAGGGGAAGTGTTAGCAAATTCACTTGCAATCACCATAAAGCAGGTGGATTTTAGTTCAGGTATAAGTTCAGATTCCTAACTATGCCCATGTCTGCCAACTCAGCAATCAAGTTTGTTCTTTGCTGTCTTCATCTCTGGGTAACAGCAGAATCAGCAATAACTACCCTGGCAGGGAAGGAAGGGGCAAGTCTGGCAGCCACTGAGTCACTGAAGGATGTTAGATAAAGACCAGAAAGTCCTTTTGCATATGCCCTATCACTGCCATAATTTAGTCCTAATACTGTCATCTAACAATATTAAATAGTGACTAGTGGAAGGATCTGTTTTCTTACCTTAAACCATGCTGAAAAATCACTGAATTTTGTAATTTTATGATGACTCAAATAATTAAGGCCAGACATTCATGTAACATTAAAAATCTGAATTTGCGATGAAGTTTGAATAAAGAAACGTGGCAGATACCAGAAAAGCAGTGACCACTTGCACTCCTCCTGAAGCAAAGAGCAATGCATCTCCTCAGGTGTCAGCCAAATTCTAGAGAAGAAGGAGCACCTATTTGCACAATTGCACATGGCCAGTCTATGAATTTCAACTACAAAATGTTATTGCTATTTAATAATCTTCAGTTGAGGCTGAGAATGACAACACAAAGAAAGAAGAAAGTAAATGGCTCAACAAAAGATGCCTCTTATTAGTAGAAATGCTAACTAGGGTGGTTTGCACTGAATAAATTTTAGTAGGAATGTATGTAGTAACTGAAACCCACAAATCATTATGCATTTGTTTTTCTCTATTCAATAGACTATGTTTGTTGTGGTTTCAACTTACAAGTATGAGTTAGCTTTTTAAAATTTCTGTTGTCCAGTCTTCTGGCAAACAAAGAACTTCAAAATCTGCATCTGTCCTTCCTTTAGCCATTTAATGATAAAGATAAAATGAGCATCCCAGAATCTGGGAAACTCAGCCTCCAAACGACAAAACTGAGACATCTTCCTTCAAATGAAGGAGTCTTTCTTTGGCTATTGAATCTAACTTAGCAGTGAACACATAATATACTGGGTTAGCACTTCAGCAAGTTATTTAATTATTAATTTGGAAACTGGAAATGAAGGTTAATCTGCATTATGCTTCTGCATGTACCACTTGAGACAAAGATTCTGGTTTTACAGATCTTTATGCTGCATGATAAATTTGAGAGTAAGCAGACCTGTCTTAACTGTCTTACACAGGCTAGAAAGACTGAATTTATCTCATGCCCAAACCCAAAGCTAAGGATATCTTTCCCAGCATTTAAAAGGCATTGTAAAAGTTAGTATCTATAAGAATATTAGAGTACAGATACAGAGAGGGGTCAGTATTGTTGACACAATATCAGATATTCATTGATTATCAAATAGACCTGGTTATACAGTTATGCAGTCCCAGCCATTTATATGCATACCAAAAAGCTGTAACATTCATAGAATCATATAGTTAAGGCTGGAAGGGACCTTAAAGATCATCAGATTCCAACATCCCTGCTATGAACAGGGACACCTCCCACTAGACCAGGGTGCACAAGCCTCATCCATCCTGGCCTTGAACACCACCAGGGAGGGGGCTTCCACAACCTCCCTGGGCAACGTATTCCAGCACCCTAATACCCTCATGGTGAGCAATTTCTTCCAGATGTCTAACCTAAATCTCCTCTCTTTCAGTTTAAAAACATTACCTCTTGTCATATCAGTGGTGAGAAGCCCCTCCCCAGCTTCCTGTAGCCCCTTTCAGGTACTGGAAGGTGCTGTAATGAGAAAATGAGAAGTACTTTCATTAAATGAAAACCAGGAGGCAAAAAATAAACCAAGAGGGGACCATCCACATGTTGCATTTCTGAAAGGTTCTCCATGTTCCCTTTAAGCCACTCACTGCAGCTACTTCATGTCATTAAAACAACTGTCCCAGTTGAGTCTGGATATTATTTTCTCTAGTTAAAAGGATGAGACAAAAAAAGGCTACAGAAGTTCCTGTGGCGTAGGATAAGCCACTGAGTAATAATTAAATTACTGCTATTAAATACAATTAATTTACGTGAAGAGAAGCCTGTGCACCCCATTGTGGATGTGCAAATATTGTTAACATAGAGACAGTCACTTGTACCCTTAGGGCAGTTGGGAATATCAGTCCAGCTGGAGCTGAGTTTATATCAGCTCCTTTTGCCATGGTTTCCATCTGTACCACTCTGCAGCAGTTTA
>NW_009954406.1:793890-800659 GCF_000747805.2 Chaetura pelagica
GGCATCACAAAGCGTGGCTCTGAATTTAAACGTAATTAGAAGTTTTAACTTGCAGACTTCTCTCAAAGTTCTTTTTTTCCACAAAACGGACTAAATGAATTTCTGTTTTTAATAAGTGTTCAGGGACACTAAGAATGTTGGTTTATAATTTTACAGTTGTGTGATAGCTTCAATGTAATTCCACACTGCTAAAGCCTAAATACATATAACTCAGTGGTATACAAGTATACTGCAACTATATATGTCCAGTTTCAGAAAAAAATAGACCACAGAAGTCCTAAACAGTCATACCTATATGCAGGACAACTCAGAGTGAAGAATTAAACCACTATTAATACAAATACAAAAGTTTCACTTCTACATTCTTTACTAAAGCTGAATGCATGCTATTTATACCTACATGTTCAAGATGAAATATTTTCTTGCCTCTATAAATTGTCCAAAATGTAAATACTATTTAATATAATTTTTAGTGATATATCTTATCAGAAAATTTGATCTAATGTATGCCCTAACAATCACAGGGAGTATTTCAGCCAGTGTGAAGAGTCTGATTGACTGAAATGCCATTAGTAAAGCTGAGGATTACAAAAGGGTTCCTGTCTTTATGCACATGATTATGGTAAATGCTGTGGCCACTGCACAATGCATATTCTTTTATAGGTGTACATTATGGGCTGATCAAAAAAACAAGGAGTAATTTCTGAAAAGCTATTTAAATTTAAGGCATCTGAAATGTTTGCATTCTATGCTGTTCTTGCTTTTTTACATTTTTTGAAAGTTGTATTTGTGAATATTGTAAAATATGTTTATAAACTTTCACATATTGAAAATATACTTTTTGGCAAATAAATCTCAATAATTACTTTAATTTTAATAAGAATTTAATAAATTAATATTTGAAATACCAACGAATTAGAATTTTTCCTTCACAAAAACAAAGGAAAAAGTGGCCATTAATCTGTACCCCCTCCTTTTGTTGGACTTTTTTGAATAGGTCCATATATTATTTAATGAGTTTTGTAGAGATACATTTACATGAGTTATAGATCACATTACAGCTGATGAATGCCCAACACACAGGTATGTTATGAAAGGTCATCGGTTACAAGAGAAAATGCATAATGTATGCTTGCTGAACACAGCTGCAAGTTTTGTATGCTCATACAGAGTAGCTCTGTGGGCAACACCAAGATGTGAAACTCTGAACATGAGTGACCTACAAATACTAGCTTTGCAGAGTTACCTGGAGGTCTGTTGGCCTGGAGGTCATGCTCAGCACAGGCAGGACAGAGAGTACCGCGCGTCCGGGCCCTGCTCGAGAAGACCCGATGAAAAGAAAACCCAGGTATCCTGATGCTACATCCTGAAAAGACTGCTAGGGAAATGCCCCAAAGATTTCCATAATTATTTTTAAAATTTCACAACTTCTTAATCTTTCAGATTTTCTTAAAATTAAAAATAAACAAAAAAATGACCATTTTCCATGTAAACGAGAACGAGGATGAAAGCCTATGGCTTCTGCTGGCTTTCAATTCTGTTCTGCAGTGATTTTGTCATACCCTGACTAAGAGAAGTTCAAAGACAGCAGACACCTTGTAGCTAATTTCTGACATTATGGACATACTCTTTTCAGCTGTTCAACTGTGTTAAGAACAAAAAGCCTATGCCTGTGCTCCACCCCTGCTTCTTGTCACTGCTAGTACTCATACAAGCATCTTCCAATCTGATTTACTACTTCAAGAAGCTCCTCAAATGTAAGAAGTCATTGGGAGCTGCAGTTACTCTTATTTTAGTTGTGAAGAATTTCCACATGCCAAGAAGCATACAAATATGCAAGAAAAAACATATTCCATCATTCAGAAGATCATGGCTTCGCACACTATGCAAAGACTGAAATTTGAATCTGAATAAACCCCTGCATTTTGGAGAATACTGGATGAGATGAAGCATTATATAAGCTTCTCTGGATCATCACAGTCAACAGGCTTGTGCAGCCCTACATAAAGCTTAGCCTTGAGAGTACAAGTCAGGTCAAGCAGAGCTGAGAGTGTGGGGAGAAAGTGAGGTTATATGGCGAAACCAGCCTGACTGCCTGTGCTCATCTTACTGGTGAAATTCAGCAGCCCTGGAGGGTGCAACGCAAGTTGCTCTTTTTCCAGCCTCCGTAGGCTTCAATCCCATTAGGACTGTGAAAGCCTACTTCATTATCCAGACATCTATTTCATTATGAATATCTGTCTAGACGTAAGAGAGATCAGGATACAGCAGCGCTCATGGCCCAACACACGCTGTGACGGCAGCGAGCAGGAAGCTGCACGGTGCCCTGAACTAACCTTTGTTAGCCTGCCTCTGCAGAGGAAACCAAGTGAGCAGCAGAGCAGCTGAGGGCTCCTAATTGCTAGCATGAAGTAGCTCCCTCCTAGAGATCGAAATGGAGATTTGACAGTGTGCCTTTGATTTATTAAGCAAGAACAGGAATTTAAGATGTTTTCTCCCAGTAACAATTAATACATTTTTCAAACAGAAAAAACGGAAGTCTAGTTAAAGGTGAAAGCAGATTCTGCTGCCATGATATGCCAGTCTCCTGTGAATTCCCAAAGGATAAAAAGCAAGAAGCATGAGTTAATAGCTTAGCATATGCCTGAAAGCATTAACACCTTCTCTTAGTAGTATCTGTCACCAGCAGTAACATTGTTAGCGTCAGTGTACACTGACGCTACAGCGTATGGCTGTAGGAACAGTTGTGCAGTTTAACACCTCCATTCTTCCCAGAAGCCTCATCCAACTGTTTGTGTTATTTCTTTGTTTTACCACCCATGCTTTTTAAAAATTGTGTTGAAAAGAAAATAATTCAGTGATAGCCTGGTAGTCTTTTTTTAATCTCTTGCTTCATTGCCTTGTGGATATAATTGAATTGAGTAATTATATACTTTTTCGCTTGTGAATTTCAGAGACAGATTGTCATTGTTCCAAGTCTGCTCTTAAAGTTACACTTAAACATTTTCAGTAGTGCTATGGATACCCACTAATTTGTTGTACAAATTTCATTCTCTGATTATCTTTCACCACCAATTTCATTACCTTTTATAGTTAATGTATTGGGTGTTATTTGTTAATGGGACTTTACGTGAATTATTTAAAGGCTACCTTAAAATAGCCTTTGTCTAAAAATAGGAGTTGTCTAGTGTGGAAAAAAACCTAAGACTAAAACACTTTTAGAAATGGTGATGATGATGAGAGCAGAAAGACTACTTTGCATGAGTCTGCAGGGCAGAGCCTTACGTGATGCAGTTCTCTTAGTAAAAGTGATCAGCATCTAGAAACCATCTTCCTTTTTCTGCACTGGGTTCCCCTCAGTAACTAGTAAAAGACCTTCTTGTTGCTAAGGTTTCTGTAAAATAAATTAACTTAAATAAAAATGTAAACCCTCAACAACAATTTTAAATAAACTCATTTTAATTCTCAATTCTACTTGGTCAGTCTTGTACTTGGTGGCAATTTTTGGCAGGGATGCACTACACACCTATTATTCTATTACTCAGCGTGCAATTTAGAAGAACATTTATTTTGTATTCACAAGAAAAAAACCTTGAATCTATGAAAAATAAATATTGCCAGAACAAAAAACTGGCAGATGTAAAAATTATTCCTCACAATCCTTAGTGCTTGCTTTACAGATGAAAAATCTCTTGGTTCTACTCCCAATATAACACTGTCTATGCAAGATCGTCTCTTCTGTCTTCTGATGGCTTCCATTGTTCACACACACACAGGACTACTCGAACCCTTCAGAATGTGCCCAATAAATGCATATTTCCTAAATTCTCAAGTCAGTTTTGAATATCTAATTGGCTAGATTGCATAAATGTAGTAGTTCAAGAAACCAAGGTTACATTTCTTCATAAATTACTGTTTTGATATCTTCATTTTACTGCCAGACGAGGAGGTGTTTTTGATGGGTTTTGGGTTTTGGTTTGTTTTGGGTTTTTTCTTTGAGATTGATTATCGGTCCCTGTACTGCCTTAGTGTCTCTTTACCTATCTATATTCAAGAAGGTTCCCTGAAGTGCCAGTCATTGTGGCACGCATTAATCATCTGACAGTCCACTAGCAAACTTACTTTCTTAACTCAACTTGCAGCAGGGTTTCCATTATTAGTGTGAACATACCATACCTCCCTCAGAGGGCTGTGCTCACCCACCTGCTCATGCTGCCTCCCCTTTGAGCCACACTAAGCCCCTGTAGCATCAACTTTGCAGTCCTGTCCCTTCAACCAGGGAATGTACTAACCATCTGCATCAATAACACCACTTTCCATTCACTTTTATATCTTCATCAATTTTTCCCTACTTAGATGTATACCTTTAGAGGAGATGTTGAGTAAGTTTACAGAAACTATGAGCGTTGTTTCATCCACCTCTAGATTTCTAGTAGCCTTCTGATTTCATCTTCCGTTACAATAACTCATTTCAGCAGAGATGTTAACTGGAGTTTGCTTTTTGGACTCCATGAGAAATAGTTTGTTTTTACAAATCACTGAATTCCCAAATTAGCTGATCTAATGAGACTCTCAGGTTCATGACAGCCATTATAATGCATTTACCATGTTGTTTTCTGACTTGCTATTTCCTCACAATTGCTGTGCACTGTGCAAATCTCCCTGCCAGGTACTTGAAATAGAATGTGTTAGGTTCAAAAAGTGTAGAGCTGCTCTTCAGACCCTGTCAACAGGATCCTGCCAGCGGGTCACTGAACAGATATGTCTCTATTCAAATCGCTTGACAACACACGTTAACAGTATTAACTCATTCTTACACTAAGACAATGTTTGAACATCAGCTCAAAATTATGTTTTTAAGTCTGCCTGTACAGATAACATCCCCCCACAGCTTCAACACTATTTTCTGCACAATTCCTAGCACAGTGAGTGCCCTGGGTGGTCAGCATTCATTGAAGGGAAGACTACTGAAAAACCTTATGATACCCTTCTCATGCAGTATGGAATCTTAAGCCTTACTGACTTAACATCACCCAAAGCCTACAATGAATACAGAATTATTAATTTCCTTATGGGATTTTGTATGGTGCTTTCACTACTCCATCAGAATTCTTTGAAAACATTAATGAACTGATCCTCTCAACACCCTTTTGAAGTAAGAGAATATTTTTATCGCTATTTTACCCAAGGGGAATGGAATATTTAAGATAAAAGCCAAAGTCTTCAGAAGTGTCAGCTAATTTTGTTTGCCAATTTTGAAAGTCTAAGGACCTGAGTCTTCCAAAAGCTAAGGTTTTTTTAAAGCCTTCTTATATGTTCAGAACAAAAAGCCTGATTACATCAGTTGCTGCTGTGAATGCAAAGCATTACACACGCTTAAAATTTTTCAAGACCATGCTTCAGTTGCCTCAAACTGAACACTTAAAATGAAGAGACTTGGAAAAGTTTGTTTTGAATGGTCTGCCCATTGCCTTACAGAAACCATGAGGCTTAGGTATGACACTTAACTTCACTTAGGCCAAAAATAAATAACAATAAAAAAAAAAATATTTTCCTTTGTGTCACTCACAAGATCACTTCTGCCTTACCAAAGGAATGAGATTTTCTGTAGAGCTTTGTCCTCTTCACTGAATGACTCCAGGCCATGACTAAAGCAACTCCAGCCTGTGCATCAGAAGGGTTAGATATTGAAGACAAAACTAAATATATAATTTGCTTAAAGACTATGCAAGATGCCTGTGTGCAAAGGGTAAGAGATAAAGTGACACTAATTATCACATGAATGTTCTGATCATCACTGAAAAGTCTTAGACCAGACATTGAGGAGAACAGACAGACAGACCAGTGTCAGAGAGGTGGAGACAGAATTACATTCAATTATAAACAACATATTTTATTTTTTTTTTTGTACTATTTTTTTTTTCCTGAGGTACCGCCCCCCTAGTTCTTCAATTATAATCAAATTTGGAAAGCTATTCCACTGCAAAATACTTACCCAATGCCTAAATTTCAATCTTAGCAGTTCCAATCTCCACTGGCAGGGTCTTTTGCACAGGAAACGTTACAAAGGAACTATGGCCACTCAGACATAAAAGTGCTGTCAACTACATGAATATACTCACACAGATACATAAAAATAAACCCCAACATTTGTGTGATTATCTTTTTACATTTAGCATGAGAACTACATGACAAAAACTCATACTTCCTCTGATGCAGAGGCAAGGACTTAAAGGGAACCTCAGGAAAAACAAGCTACATTTTCAGACAGTCTATTGCAATTTAATTGCTAAACAACCTGTACTTTAAAATGTTTAAAGCGAAGTTCATTTATCTTTCTACAAGCTAACCTTTTAGGTCTGGTTTCTGTTGTCATTTCAGTGTTTCTGCACCAATACCTTTAGAGACCTTGCTGGAGGAAACTAGGAAGGTTATTAAGAGGGAAGAGAAAAGGAAGTAAAAAATGATACTGTGCCGATGGGGCTCATGCCACATGGATAGGCAACATGTAAACAAAGCAAAACATCTTCACATCTGCCTGTTTTTGCCAGACAGATGTAAAATTGCTCCTTTTTGTCTAGCACTCATTGATCAAGCTTCAATAGCCTTATCCAGGACAGTACTGCATTGGCAACTCCTCTTAGTTCTCTTGGTACCCGAGCTTTTCCAGAGCTGTTGCTTGCCTTTATAGGGATGGTTTGCTTCTTTACCTCTAGATGTAACATTTTGGTAAGTTTCTAATGAATGGGTCTAGGTTACCAAGCGGTTC
>NW_009954406.1:801006-843334 GCF_000747805.2 Chaetura pelagica
TTCAGCTTTGTTCTGAACCAGCACAAAGCTCCTTTCCTTAATTTACCATTTTGCCAGCCTCTGCAGAGTGCCCATTTTGTCAGCAGAGTTACATTTCTCTCCAGAAAACAGATGGAAATTGAACTTGATTGGAAAAATCTTTCTGACATGATCACTTCCTTGTCGTGACCTTGTGGGATAGAGCTGATAGGTCAGATTTTAATACTTTAAGTTCTTGTAAGAGACTAGCTTAAAATCTCGTGGGGTTGTTTGTTTGTTTTGTTGTTGCTTTTATAACATCTGCAATAACAAAGTCACATCTTATCCATTCCAAGGGCAAGTCTTCTATTTTTACTAGAGAAATAGCTTTTAGTCCTTTTCTTAATCTCTCCCTTACTAATCACCTCTTCCTTTCTCATGTTAGTAACTCCACATTAACTGCTTCACTGATAAAAAGGTTTCAGAAGATACATTTCTATTTCCCACTGCAAGAAATACACATCAGGTATTTCTTCTCAGTCTTTGAAAACAAGGTTCTAGTTAATTAGTCAAACACACTCAACAATTCTAATCCAACTTCATTATCTCCAGTTTGATATAAATATTTTTCCCCCTTGCCCCTCCCCACCTTTCTTCACTGACTTTTCTTTTATGGACCCTGTTGCGTGGAATCCACTTGCCTGCAATGTTGCATTCCCTCAAATTTCACGCAGCATGGAAGCTTGTGCATAAGCTGATTTTCTCCTCCAGAGTAGCTTTCAGCTCATCCTCTGTGCAACAAATCTATGATTTCACAAATCTGTAACTTAAACTTTTTTTTGTTATTATTTTTACTGCAGAAGTTGTGGGGAGAGTATTCAGATAAAATATTCCCTAACATATTTCAGACTAATTTCAAAGACAAACCTTTCCCCACCTATGAGCCAGTTTCCCTGCATGTAGGAGTTGGTTTATTAAAAAAAAGCTTTTTCATTTCAGTATATTTTATCATATTCAGTATATACTTCAGTAAATTTCCACAGCACCTCTGATTTATGGATGTAAGAACAGTACGAAGGCAATACAGTTCTTTGAGCTTTCCAGTGCAATCTTTAGTGCTTAACAATATTCACTGGGTAGTTCATTCTTATTTTCTTAATCTTTAGTGTCACAGTGAGCCTCAGATTAAATATCCTAAAGCAATCACAAAATTAATCTCCCTGTATCTTCAGAATGCCCAACATATACATTTACTTCTCATTTTCTCTAATATGTGAACAAGAGCAGAAGAGTGTCACAGAATGTTAGGAAGGCTGAGAAATGCATGATTTAAAGGTCAACAGGAGGGAAGAAGAATTCTTTGAACTAGATGAAAAAGCAAAGCCAGACTGCACAGTAAGATCATATGAAATTACTATTTCCAAGTTTTATAACAATATTGGGATATTAGTGGATTGATTCTGTTAGTTGGGTTTTTTGTTGTTTGTTTGGGTTTTTTTGTGGGGGTTGAGCTGTTGGGATTTTGAGGTTTTTCTGTGTTTGTTCTCTCTCTCCAATATGGGAAATCCTAATTTACATGAAGTCATTACAGTGCTGAGATCAGAAGTTAGCTCACTTGGTGCTCACCATGGTTCTTGGACCTCTACACCTCAATTAAGGTAGACTCTCACTAAGAACTTCAAACCTCAGAGAGATGCCCAAAACTAAAGGATCAGAAATTTAATCTGTTCTTCATTAGTGTGCAATCTTACAAATTTACACACTATCTAGGGAATAAATACAAAGTTCACTTGGAAGGAGACATCCAGAGTGCCAAATCTGAAGGTCCTCAAGGAATAAGACTTACCTTCCAGGTGAGCATATTGCCAAAGGAATTCAAGCCATTATGAACTGCCTTCTGGAGGAGGGTCTCTCTGTCTCTGTTGACACCACAGGGTTCCAGGAAGACTAGTGTCGTAGCATTAAGCACTCAAGATATTAAGGAAAACTTAGAATAGCCACGTGAGTTAAAAGGTCAGTGAGCCCAGTCTCTTTCTAGTAGCACCCCTTAGCAGATACTAACGGCAATATCAGACCCAAACATACTAATGACACTGAACTTGCCCTCCTACTTCATCTGTTCATTGCTCTGGGCACCTGCTGAGCCAGTGTATCTGTGTTCAATAGTTCCCCATAACCGTTTCTTCCGTAGGTTCGCCTAATCACTTCTGAACTCTAAACTTTTGTTACCCATCACATTTTAAATCATAGAGCCCACTGTCATAAAATACGCTATGCAGGGAAGAACTTTTGTGTGTTTTGAACCTGCCCTTTAGTTCTTGTACAGTAAGAAACAGTGAATAATTGTTGCCTAGTCCCTTTTTCTATGACTCATTATTTCATATGCCTTTATCATAACTCCTCAATCACCTACTTTCCAGGCTGAAGTGCCCCAATCTATTTAATCATTCTTTGTATTCAGGCTGTTCAGTACTTTAATCACTCCTCTCATCCTTCTTTATACCTTTTGTAGTTCTACTGCATTTATTTGAAATGTGTAGGAGAACACTGCAAGATACAAGCATGCCAAGGATTTACACAATGATTTGTTCTCTATTTGCTTTCTTGCTATTTTGACCACAAAGCTGATGTTTTCATGGTATTTTTACAATAACTCCAAGGTCTCTTTCCTGAGTCATAGTATCTATTTGAGGACCCATCGTCATGTATGTACAGTTTGGATTGTTTTCCTTCTTGTGCGTTATTTTGCATTCATTGACATTCAGTTTCATCTGTTCCTTTATTGCCCAGTCACTCAGAAGCTGAGATGCTCCGAGATACTCTTCATAGTTAGCTTTTCTTTCAACCACCCAAGTAATTCAGTATCAATAATTTTGACAGCTTACTTTAGAAGCCAGTTTTGAAATGATCTTTGAATATATTAAACCCTATGGAACCAGCACACCTGCCTCAATAATCTACACCAATAATCTACTCCCTCAGTCTTTGTCTTGTAATCCAACCCTGCACCAGACTGATTGCAAAGATTCCTCTTGGTCCTTTCCTTTAGCTCCAAAAGGCAGTCCAACCCTTAAGCCCACGCAAGTATAATAAGGGCGCTTTTGATCTCTTCAGCCTCAAATGACAATGTATCTACTTCCTGTCAAGAACAACTGAAAAACAAGTTTCATTTCATTTCAAGCAAGATCTCTACTGCAGCCTTGAATCCTTTACTAAACCACAAAGTATTGGCCCTTACACAGGTGGAGAAGTGTTTCACTGTTAGCTTTCACTTTTAGCAAATAATTTAAAAACTTTTGTATTTAAAATTATCTTTGTTCTTCCTCATACAGACATAGGTTACACATTTTTCTTCCATTACCAAAAGGTACATATTCTGACTTCTAAGTATCTCATTTATTTGGCTTTTTAAGTGTTTCCCCCCCCCCACAAAAAAAGTTTTTTTTGATAGATATCTCAGGTCAACAGCTTCAGCATTTATCTGCCCCTCCCAGTTTATTTTGAAACATTTACTTCAGTTTCAGTTTTCCCTTCAGTTAAATACTTCAGTGAATATTCTGGGCTTTTCTTATCTTAAAAAGCTTTTTTGAATGTGAACATTTCAGAGAGCAGTGGATAAACCCCATCTGAGGCACCCCCCACTTGCTGCTCAGGCCTGGGTAGGTCAAGCATTGTTTATGGTGTCTAGAAGCATAATCTGAATCATAGGCCTTCCTGACACAATTTTACCTACACAATTAAGTCTCTAATTACTGTGGTATTTTCTGCTTTTTAGACTGTTTTCCCTAAATTTCAATGCAAATATGTTTCATGTTAATCATATGGTTAGCTCATTCACTGGTTTTCTAGTCTCCTTCAGAATACAGAACTGCTATAATATTCCCAAGTTAGTTTATCTGAATACCTTTTATTTTTGAACACATCTTTATGTAAATGAACCTCTTCAATGCAATGCATGGTATAGTAGCCTCCAAGTGCATTTGCTAGCTAGATGTAAAAACTGTGTTTCCATCATCTTACTGTAATACTTTGTGAAATATAACTACAGGTACTCAGTTAAAAACAGTGAAGTAGGCCAAAATCCAAATGACAAAATGAAAATTGTTTTAGTTATACACTTTTAAAGCTTGATTTACTCCACTGTAGCTTCTAATAAATGTTAGATTCAATCACTCCCTTGTAGAGCTTAGATATACAATAGTCACGCTACATAAAACCTTAAGATCTAATATGTATAGCACAATTAAACTTAAAGCAACAGGGAAATGGGGAATAATTTTCCCAAGAGTACTACATAGCACAGAAATAAAACGGGCCATTTACCATTACACATCTACTCTCCATTAAGGCAGCTCTTGGAATTTCCTGCAGGAAAGACTACATATTTTACCCTTTTAGTGGATGAATTTTCTAAGAACATTTCCTTTCTCTAGTTGCTAAAACTAATTTCCTCATGCCTATTTACAGGCATGCATTTTTAAAAAGAACACAAAACCAAAATGAAATAAAACTACTGAGGAGTCCAAATGATTTTCAAGGCGGACTAGTTTGCTAACTTAACTTAAATCTTTATTTTTGCATTATCAGGCTGCCAAACAGTACCTGCTGTCTTCTGCAGCCAAAGTACTGAAACTTGCAGGTACAAGAGACTCAGCTGCTTCAGTAGAGGACAACCCAAAATACGTGTGCCAGTGAGCAAATGCCTCATCACCTTCACCAGCTGCTATGGTAACTTCTCCCACCACCACAATGACTTTTCTTAATAACCCAATCAAGTTCTTGTGCACTGCCAGTTTGATAGGATAGCAGATCAGATTTCTTTGGCATGTACCCTTAGTATTTCATATAACCTGTATAGATCTACAGGTGTCTCTGGATATAAATTTGCACAATTCTTTGTTTACTAGCAGGGTAACAAAGCTTGTTACAATTCTAAAAAAATCAATAGACATGATTTGTTTTCAACACACCCAGGCACTTGGCACAAATATATTTAACCATAGCTGTGCAGGCCCATCTACATGGTTAAAGGTAGTTGCTCAAAAGGAATGACTGAAATACTTGCTGCTTGTATGGAATTAGTAATGAAAACTATGTTTTGCGAAATGAGTATGAAGATGTAATGAGTCCATTGTAAATGGCTCAGTCTCTATAGCCTCACTGACAACAATATTGTTCTTAGTTCTTCTGTATTTCTTTCTTTCTTCCTGTATCTCCATCCCCAGGAACAAATATTCATAGCCTCCCAAGCCTATGCTTCAGATAACTCCTATAAATTCACTTTCCTGCAATGACAATAAGCAAGTAAATGAGTCATAGTACCAACAATACCCTACATCCTTTGTGTTTTCCTAAGAATTTCCCAGTGGGACAAGATATTTAACATCCTTTTCACACTTGAACCAAATTGCTTTTCCGAAAAATCTCTGTACATTTGGTCATGGGTTATGCCAGCCTCTTGGTAGAACAATGAGGCTTTTTAAAAAAGCTGATAATAACCTGTCCTGAACACCTGGCCAGGGTCCAGGAAGACATTAGTAGGGGTCCCAGCGTGGACTAACAGGAGCTCAACCAAATAAACACAACAGCTAGGCACAAAACACAGGGGTCCATGTTGATTGCAGTCACTTTCAGAATAAGGAAAATAAGACATATTCCTAACATAGAACATAGGCAAAGGAAATTTTGTTTTTCCTGAAGAAAACCTGGACAACATAACTATGGGTCTAGACCAGTATTTCTAGGCATTCAGGGTTTCATGACTGCTTTAGTTTGATGGAAAGAGGGACGATAACTTCAATACTGAATAATTTTATAAGCAGAATGTTTTGATACTCCTCTTAGAGCTATGCAATAGTAGGAAGGCCACCATATAAAAGCCACAATTATTCACATCCTATTACACACATACAGAGAGTATTATGGCAACAACATGGGTAGCTCCTCTTTTTGTAATAAGAGGCTTGAGATTTATATGCAAAATACAGTTAGAAATACTCTTAAGAGAAATAAACTTTTACAAAGAACTGTTGCAAAACATTTTTCCTCTCAATCTTCTCTGAAATATACTACATAACCAATTATTCAAATTTATCTATCTAGAGATTTTGAGTTCCACAATTTAATAATTTGAACTTTTAGAAACACTTAAAATAAGACTTGTGTGTGAGGGACTGCTTTCCACAATACAGATAAGCAGGACTGAAACTCACTAATGTTCTGTTAATAAGGTCTAAGAATTTTAGACCTAAACTTTTGACTGGGGCTAATATTTGGTTTAAATATACTGGGTGTCTGCATTAAATAGGAAAGCAAGATGAGACAAGGCCAATCCTCCTACTGCCATGTATATGCCAAAACATCCACAAGTTGTCATGCGTCTCACACAGCAAGTATGATTCACTTGGTACCTATGAAGTATTAGGTATCCAAGACATCAGACTCTAGAATCGTTAAGGAACATTTCCTTCCAGTGAATTTATTTTAAAACTACTGCTATTTTTTTTTGACACTAAACAAGATTAGATTGACCCAAATCATTTGAATTCTTGATTCAGCCTGAGTCATGTTATGTTGTGCAATATTCCGTTACATCCCATCTGGCACGATTTAACACTGCATGGTGCAGCTGAGAGAAATCAATTAAATGTATACTTCAGATAAATGCTATCACTTAAATTAGTTTATAAAGGCAGGCCAACAGGTAAACAGACAATGTAGCTTGGCAGGAAAATTAAATGAGTTATAACATACTTCCTCTACTTCCCAAATATTCTTTGCTTCCTACCTAAGTAACTGGCAATCTGACAAAAAACTTACCAGGCACTGAAAAGTTCTGTACCAGCACCTCGTGGAATGTGCTCTGAAGCACCTTCTACTTATGAAGTCTAGATGAGTTCATAGTGTGTAACAAACGTATGATGAATAAAGCAGAATATCAATCAACAGTAATCCAAAAAATGAAAAACCTGCTTCAATCTGTTGTAATTTCTGGAACTGTCTCATTTCTGCTCACGAAAAACTGTAAATATACATCGCTAACAAAATCATGATCAACATACCCATTTAGCAGATATCAAGGGGAGTCACATCTCATCTCTGGGTGTTCTTTTTATTAACTTTTTTTTCTTTTCTTAAAGTCTCCAGAAGTTGTTGCAAGTCCTTCGACTCAATACCACTCAGGGGTATGTAAAACACATTAAGAAAAGGAACGCCTTTAAAAACTGCTAGGAATATATATGTGTGAGTTTTAAATGCCACAAGATCGATGCACATGAGAACTACATTTATAAGCAAAGCCCAACACACCTCTTGCAGATGTGAAGCTGTATGAACAAAAGAAATTCCCAGTGTGAATTTTATATTAAACACCAACAATTTGGAAGAAATCCCATAAATCAAAAATATATGGCCTCCACAGTTTTAGTTGTACCAGGTGCAAAAATCATAAAACTTTAAAATGAATTCCATAATCTTGTGCAACATGGTAGAGAAAGACCCTCTCCTGCCTGCTGCATTTTACTGGAAGTACTTATACTGCCTTGCTCATGATGTGGTCAGGTGCCAAATTCTAGTTTTTTTGGCTTTTCTGATGTTTAGAACTTTGTTCATAAAAGCTTTTTCCACAGCCCATGTTTTCTCAGCCCTCACTACGCTATCAGCATGATCCCCTGCTCACCACAACTATGGCACCTATACTCCCTTTAGAATGCAAATAGGAAGATTCACATTTTCTCATTATTTTTAACTAGCAATACCTATTTTTCAGGGAATCATTCCCTCTTCTTTGAACCTCCCTGATGAAGTCAGCCTCTGCAATGTTGTCTAGTCCTCCCACTAGTGGTCCTAAAAACATACTCAGGCAGTTACCACTTCTTTCTTCAGAAGCTGAGAAATGCCCCTCCAGTGTGTCAAGAATAAACATGTCAATATTTGATAGCTACGGGGAGATAACTGGGAAGAAGGTTGATGTTAGTTTGTCTAAATATTAAACTATAGGAGAATAAAGACAAGTGAATAAACTATAAACATTTGCAATATTGAAACAATTTTAGGAACAAATTTGATAAAAGCTATTACATCATGGAATCCAGTTCTCTGCTGTTACAGAAAAGCTTGTGGTAGAATAATAACAACAACCTGTGAAGCTCTTTTGAGCCCATTACTGTTGCTGGACCTTCTTCTGCAGCATATTTCATGTTGCTTAACTGATTTGTTTGCAAGCTCCTTGCTTCAGACAGTCATTTGACACCATTGGAACTAGATTTTTGGACTTCTTCCTCTAGCTCTCCTTAGCTGGGGAAATTAATGTATATTCTTTTTCACAGACCAAAGACACCAGAATTATATTCCTAACGGTGGGCAGGCTGTCAAGGCTACAATACAACTATATCATAGAATTGTCAGCTAAACCATGTCCTTAAGCCTAATATCAATGTAATTTTTAAACACATGCTGATTCAACCACTTCCCTGGGCAGACCTTTCCAGTGCTTAAGAACCTATAAAGAAGTTTTTCCTAACATGCAACTTAGACCTCCACTGGCATAACTTGAAGCCATTTCCTTCTTGTCTTATAGCTAGTTATGAGTGAGAAGAGACTAAACCCAGCCCCTCTCTAAAACGTCCTTTCAGGTAGTTGTAAAGTGCAAATATACTACTTTGAATATTTTTCATTTATCAAAAGATACAGTATGAACTATATGTACATATAAAATACTTGACAAAATTATTTCAGACATTTTTTAAAATAAGAGGCAAAAAAATAGATTTTTCCTAAAAGTTTAATTCACATTATATTGCGTTTACTGAAACTAAAAATCTACTCAAAGTAATTAACACATAATTGTTATTTACAACTGAATTAAAACCTGAAAAACAAAACAGAAACATTTACAGCCAAGTAACAGACTAAAAAAATTATATATAATACTTCGTTGAAACATTTAATGTAAATATTTTTCTGTCTCCTGGTATTGCATTGGTAATATCTATCCAAAATAACATAGCTAAGAATAAACTGGTATCTTAATGCTAAGCACGAATGCATTTTGTTATTAACATCTATTTGACTTACTTCCAAATGAAAAACAACTTTAACATTGGGAAGTTTCAGTGGAAATAATTTAGCAGGTCAAAAGTTGTTTTTTTTTTTAACTTTTGTATCAAAAGATTCTCATTAGAAAATTAAGACTGTAGGTTAGCAATTTACAGTAGCATCTAAAAATTACAGCAACATTGATCCCCTTAAATACTTGCATTGTCTTATTAATTTCTTAGTCATAAACACAAGGAAAGATTAGGCTCACAAAGATTATGGCCAAAGGTCCACTGTGCACTTCTCCATCCTCAAGTCCAAATGAAATTTCTTTTTAATTTGTTCATATATGCAAGACATTTGTAAGCTTTAAGAGGAGACTAAAATGAACTTATCTTCGAATTTAACAAAATCCTCGTGTTTCATAAAAGTGGTTCTTTCTGAAATAGTGCATTACTGAGAGATCTTTAACACAAAACTATTCATTAGAGAGAAACAAAAGTCACTCGCTTCTTGTTTGCTATGAATGCTGTTTGAAACATTCATGAACTCAGAACTAAATCCTATTTTTTTTCTTATGAAGTAAAAGATTTTTTGATGTCCTTGAATTAACACTCAGTGCTCCATTTCCTGCAGAAAAGCTTCTAACTAAGTTTCTTGGCACATCCTGTTCTTGCTTCTGGTCCTTCATTTTCATTCCTAGTGGAGAAAGAAAGGTCATTACAAATAGGAGACACTCATTCAATAAACATAAGCAGACTTTTGCCTGCCTGAATCTCCTTTACAGAGCATGTATAAGACTTTTTACACACATTCTTGTACCTATTGAAAGTCTGATTTTGATATGCATGAATGGAAAATAATACAAATTCATATGTACTTGACTCACTCACATCAGTTCTTACATTAAAACATGTATGTGCTGTAAAACTGGCGTATTGACTATGCCACTGGGAAAAGCTATGTGATTGGACTGTTTCATAAGAACAGAAGACTAAAACTTCAAGCCATCTTTGATCTCTAAACGGCTCAAAAACTTGCAGTAGGAAAGATTTTTAAGTGTATTTCTGAAGACAGAGCAGAAAAAGAGACAAATAGGTAAAGATAAAAGGAAATTGTAAGGATTTAGCACATGAAGAATTACTGCAAGTGCCAAACACCTTAATGACATGGACTAGGAAAGGCAGGTCTTTGGAAAGTTGTGAACAGAAGAAATTTGTGCACATCTACTAAAAATACTATTTGTAACTGATTTTGTTACAGTATGTAACATATGTATATGCCTTGGAGAGAAACCATGTAGCAGACTTTCACAGAATGCCACAATAACATTACTATCACCAAACTGTTACAAGCAAAATAACTCCTAAATATTGCTAAATATTGCTTTTCCTCAGCTATCGTGTTGACCCAAAATAGCCTCAAAGTTTAAGCAATACATTTCTGAAAAACAACTTGTGTAAGTCCAAATCAGTGCAGTGTTTGTTATAAAGCAAAGCAAGCAGGTGAAAACAGATATGGAATTTTTTTTTTTTTCTTGATAAACTGTACTTGATTAACATAAAATTGGTAATAAAGGTCACCAAATCTCTCAGCAAGTACACAAATAATGCTTGGTGGAAAAATTTAACTCTTGGGAAAAAGTAAACTTGGTAGCAATCTCAACTTTTGATTAGATACCATCAAGCTAACTGTTAGATCTGCAGATTTACTTTTTAAAATTAATAGATGTACCATTCAAACTGACAGCTTAGCGTATTGATCACAGCAGTTAAATTGACAAAATGTTGATTATCAACCTTAATTTTGGATGAAGACACTGTCGTACATTCAAGTTTTGACACTCACCTACTATTTTGGGTACTCGCAAAGCTCTGTGGCTTAACAAGACCTCTCGACGAATGCGCTTTGGAGAAATATGAAGGCTGCCCAGCCCAGTGTTTGATGTGGAACTGGAAAAACAGTCAGAAAAGAATTTGCTTTCAGTGAAATGATCAAACTACAATACAGTAGTTTAGGTCTTGCAATGCAGAAATGCATTAAACAATATTATCCAGTTTTGGTAGGTAGCTTATAATACAAAGCAAAGAATAAATTGATTTATTTATGATATGTATATTATCTACCCTTTTTCCTTTTCAAAGCTTGAAAAGAATGTTTCAACTGTGAAAACAGGAACTAGTGTTGCTACTTATGTTAAAACACAGACCAGTTGGTCACAGTTTTTCTGGAAACCACAACCAGTTTGATTTGCATGCAAACACTACAATAATCTTGTTGCATGTGAGAAATCCTGGAGATGACCAAACTGTGTTTATTGAACAAACTGCAGTTTTAATTGGTACAATTAATTTTCTACAGTCTCCAGCATAGTTGAGAAGGGATGGCTTCATAGCAGAAAATACTTTTTAACTAAGCTGCAAAAAAGTTGTTATAGCTTCAAATTCATTAAGACAAAACCTCCATATTTTATAGACTTTTATGTGATGGACTTCAGATCTACAAGTGAAAATTATGAACCTATCTGATCTCAGCCTTTTACACTTGCCTTGTTAACTTCCCTAGTTACATTCTGTAAGACAGCCTCATAAACAAGCTAATTCTATTTATGTCCCAGATTCCTGTGCTTTTCCTGTTCCTCTAATGATATGGTATTATTCCCAATTTATAGTCCCCTAATTTACACTAGTTTTCTTAAAAAAAATGTTTTGCTTAAATAAAAATACATAGCAAGCAATAAAGACCAAGACCTGCTTTGTCTCAGTTCTAAGCTCTATTCATGCATGTTAATTGGAAGAGAACTTCTGCCAGTAAGAATGTAATGTTATTCAGTAAAAGCAGCCTATGTATTATGACCGATATGTCTCTCATTCCTTGTCCTAGAAATACAACTGTTTCAAATTATATTTCTAATGTAGAGAATGTGGCTGAAATGTATATTTTTATTCTGTTGTTAGTAGATGAATGACTGAATTATATAATTCCACTTAGTGCCTATTCAGTTTCAGCTTATCTGCTGCTCCTACTAACAAGCCTCTTTCAGGATCATAAAACAGAAGTGACGAAATGGGAGTTCTTCCCAGAGCAGACCACAAGGCTGAAGTCATCATAACAGAGACTGGAAATGAATTATCAGAAAAACAAAGGCACCGGCCACGTAAGTATTGTTAAGTATTTTCTCCACTTTCTATTTTGGTAACTTCTAATGTGTTCCAGCAAAGGCATATAATTTTAAAACAAATTAGATTTTTAATTGACGACGAAATTATTCTTTTCAGAATTACATGTCATCTTTCTATTTTGAGTGTACAGCAGATTTGGAATACACAATTGTCCTGGTTTGAGCCAGGATGAAGCCAACCTTCTTTTCACTGTTGTTTTTTTTTTTTCCTCTTCAGTGAGTTCTCTTTTAAGTAGCAGCAAGTTTTCCAGCTAGTGGCCTGATAACACTGGAATGTTTATGCTACTGCTGAGACATCAAGGATGCTTTGCTCTGCTTGTTGAATCTGTGGTCTCAGATGCTAAAGGAGCAGAAGAGTTGTATCTACAGCCCTCCCATAGAGAGGAGTGGACTAGACAGACAGCAAAATTGACCCAAGTATTCCATTTCATATATCTACGTAAGCTTGGTATAAGGTCAGGCATCATGGAAGTCAAGCCCATTCCTGCTTATCCTTCCCTTCTCTTCCATTCACGGCCAGTGTCCAGGGAGGACTCCATCTGCCATCACCACTGATCCCTAGGCCTGTCTGTTCCTGACTCTCATAACACTCTCCCCTCAGCTCCTGTCTCTGGGACATTCTGGAACTGCTTACAGCTCAGGAGAGTGCTGTGGGAGTTGCTGGGAGTTAGGGGAGGCAATAGGTTTTGCACATTCCTGAACACACTTGTGTATAATTGTATGTATTTTCTTATAATTATTATTTAATTAAAGCTGTCTAGTTTAGTTTCAACCAAGAAAGTTTCTGTCCTTTATTCTCTCTCTCCTTCCCTACCTGGGTGGGAGTGGGAGGGGATCTAGAACATTGTTGTCTCTGGTTTAATTGTTGATCCTAAGTCAAACTGTAACAACAATATTAGCTTGTATTTCTTAAAACAACTTAAGTTCCTAAACCAAGTGTAATAAAGATTCTACTCAAATTGCCAGAGAAATATGTGAAACATGTTTGAATCAGAGTATCTCATATATAGGTCCAGTTGACTTGTATAAGTGGTTTTCAAATTTGAAATATAATATTGAAAATTAAGTGAGAACATAAGAAGTGGACACAAACTCATCTGTATAAGAGCAGTTGGTTTAATCTTACCTTAATACCTTTCTTTTTCTCTCTGCAGCAGAAGTCATTGACATGTATGAGGGCTTCTCAAATACTGAAGTAAGATTTTTGTTTTTTAAGGAAGAGAGATCAAGTCTGAAATAAAGAAATTACATTCTTGTAAAATCTATTCTGAGTGGAAATCAAGTGAACCGTAAATTAATATATTATGTTGAAAAACAATACTAGAAACTAGTTTAATAGTATTACTTGGGGCAGCTTTGCAGGACTTTACACACACATAGCAGCTTTAACAATGGCATCTCTCAAAGAGGTTAAGGCATCCATTTTACAGACTGAAAAAGTAAGGCTTAGAGAAAGTAACTTGCCTGAGAAATCACAAACAATTTCAAAAGTGCTTCATTTTCCTTTCGGTACTCGTCTAGGAAAACAGCATAAGCTTTCAACTTCATCTGTTGTCACTAACATACCATTGATTTCAAATTACGGCACAATTGATGCTGATTGAGGGTTTGATTTTCAAAACAGTGGGTTTAAAAATAAAACTGGCATAAATGGAAAAACTCAGAAGTGAAGACAGACAGGATTGTTTGGGTAATACACCTTGCCCATATAAATGGCAAATACCTTTGCAGAACGCTATTGCTGCATGGCTGTGAGTCCTTCACGGATGAGTCAGTAGACATGTCAGTTGTTTCACCTGTCACTTCACTGAGAACTACTGTAGAGTTCATGTCAGTTTCATTGCACTCTGGGATTATGTCACATGTAGAGTCCGTAATTTTCGCCCTTTTCACTGGTATGTCTATATTACATGCATCGGCTTCCTGAAGGCCTGTGAGGTGTAAAGCTTTCTTTACCACAGTCTGTGTGCAGCAGCTTTGTACTGACTTTCCATACAATTCTGGTGTATACACAATAGGGTGGACTTCCTTGGTGAGGGAATCGTCCAGATGCTGGAGGCTGGAGGGCTTGGATACAGCAGGACTTTGAGCTGTGACCGGCGAGTCCATCAGCTTCCGCCTGGCTGTCTTCTGTGCTGGTACTGCAAATTCTACCAGTTGCTGCTTGTTTTTATGCACTTCTTGTGATGATGTTCCAAAAGTTGTACCTGTGCAACATAGGCAGCTATGGTTAGTACCTTTACCTCTATTGAATACTTAAATCTTGTCTCTTCCCTCCTGAGATACATTTACTAGCAGAAATTACTACATTTATTTCATTGACATATTAATTTGATCATATAACAAAGAATTTCTATTGCAGCATTGTTCGTATGGCAGCATTTGTTCTGTGGCTCTCAAAGGATTATAAATATGGATAGGTTGATAAAGTTAATCCAGAGATATACAAGTAACCATAAGTAAGATATGACATGAGGACTGGGAATGGAAGAGTGAGCATATTGAAAATTATCGCATTATCATGACACAACTCTTAATTTAATTTAAAATGATAACATCACAGTAATCTACAGCTGCCTCCTGATCATGGCCATATTTTCCCTAAGCAAGTACCAGGCAGAAAAATCAAAGAGACTGTTGCAAAAGCAATGATATAGTCTCACTAAGAGGGACAAAACTCTTTGACATTACAAATGAGAAAGTGTTTTGAAAAAGGGGAAAGAAAGAAGTTACTTGGATCCTGTCATCTCAATAGACAAACTCTGAAAAAAAGGTCTTTACTAAAAACTCCAGCCTCAAAAATAACAAAGAAAACAATTCAGCAGTAATCAGTCAGTCCCATTCATCTTGATTTATACTATTTTTCTTCAAGTGTCATAATATTTTTATTTTCAGGCAGGTAGTAATGGAAGCAATTGACATAGTATGAAAGACTAAGTTTTTAGTAAAGAAGAATAACTTTAAGACAGATCACAATTCAAATGGCAAGGTTAGTGGTGACTTAAGTAGTTAAGAACAAAACATTAAGGTGTTTGGGGGTTTTTGCTTGTTTTTAAACAAATCAAGAGTAGGAGAGGGCTGTTAAAAGTGCAAGTGCTTTAACTTTCAGTGCAAATTTAAGAAATGAAGACTGCAGTCTTTAAATTGACAATGGATTGGCCCCAGTTCAGCTGGTAGCCACATCATCCATATTTCTGCACTGCCTGTTCTATTCCTATGAGCAACCAAATTGCACAAAGTGTTCTTGCTTTTTAAGTTGCTCCAACATACTCAGGAATTAACTATGGTATTCATGTAACAGGGCTAATAAATACTTATTTCTTCCCAAATTCCATTCCATTTTTGCCTCAGAGTAAGAAAGTTAGTTTGAACTCCTGAATCTGAATGCTGCTTTAGTTCTGTCTCATGTGTTAATACTTACAGCATTTTAGCTGTTCCATAAACATTCTTTGAAGAGGAGGAAAACTGATTAAAAACACATATTGCATTATTCTACCCCAGTTTGATTTCTTACAAAGAGCAAAGCTTAATATGTTGTAGTCTTTTCTGACTGTTTACGACTTCTCAGCCTCCGTTGAATTTTGACCTCGTTGCTAAATTGCAAGCCAATTTCCCATTGGCAAAAAGCTTTAAGAATGTTAGTTCCCCAAGTACCCTCAGCTGTTTTGGGGAACAGGCAGAAATAAGAGCCTCATTGAAGAGAAGCCTTCAAAAAGACAAAAGAATGATGCTGGTGTCAGCTTTTTTGTACACACTTTGGAACCAGACGTACCATATGATGAATTCCTCATGACCAGCTACATGAAATGATGCCCAATTAGAAGATACAAATTAGAGTTGTGAGGAGACAAGAAAGGATTTAAAGACTACCATAAGATCTAGACCTGTTCTGTGTGCATGCACTTGTGGATAAGTATCAGGTAAATTAGAATTTTTACATATATATTAGCACCTATGTTGCCAGCACTTAATCCAGTAATGAAACCATTGAAAAAAGAGAGTAAACATTTATTCCTCACTCAAGGGCTCAGTTTCAGAAAGAACAATGTTTAAACTACCGTGGTTCAACAAATATGCAACATCTTATCCAACAATGCATAAACAATAAAGCAGGTAAATTTAAGCCAAACTGCTTACAGGAAAAGATGTCTGGACAATTACATGAACAATTACAAGTCTATTATGCTGTTTTCAGTTTTGAAGAAAAACAAATACGGAACTCAGGCCTGAGAGGACTGCTTAACATGTGATGACTGAACTGTTTGTGTGCACATGCCTGTGTACAGCTCACTTCACCGTACACATGTAAAGGACTTTTTTCTTTTTTTTAAAATGCAAAATAAATTATTTTCTCATAAATAATCTTAGTCTAATTCATAGGCAGCATTCACTAGGTGAAGTGCAGCAAGTTGTTGAGATACTGTTGTTTAATTGTAATGTAAACATTAAGCTAACTCAGAATATTATCCATGAGCAGTGAAATGAAATGAGTAGTAAAACAGGGTCTATGTCTTCCCCAAATACCAGAAATAACACAGGTCTACTTTGATGAAGATATTTTTCTCCAGGGGTTTATAGGATTTTGTTAGTAACAAGAAACTTATTTACAAACCATTTTCAATATATACTCTGTGAGACTATCAATGATGCTGTGCTTCATTAATATGTTTGCTCTTTAATTTTGGTTTTATGAGTACAGCATTATTCTTCTATGTAAAAGACTAACACTTCTTTCTTTCTTGCAAAAAGAAAGGCATCACAATGAAAAACTGAGGCCAAAACCTTCTTGTAAAGATTTTCTGACAGCTTATATTCTTAAATACAACAATAAGCTTTATCTAAGAATTCCAGTCTAGTGTTTGAAATAACTTCAGGATATATTATTCAATATTAATGTATTCATTTTTCCTCCTGCTTCTATGCATCTGAAAGTGTGTGTTTAGAGAAAAATAATGGTTAGAATTCTAATTGTCTGTTGATACATTAGGACAGGGAGCTTTCAGTTTCAGAAAGTTTGCTTACCGTAAGACACTGAGGTTTTGCTAATGCCCTAAAGTTACTAGGAAGGAAGTCTGATGGAGAAACATTTTGGTGAGAGTGCCAAGTTTTAGAAGCTTGTCCAGCACTAAATACTGGAAGCATTTTAAAATTAACTGTAAATGCAAGCATTTAAACCATGAACTAGAAAGGTAAAGAACACAAAAGTATCACCAACATTAATAATTTGTTGAATTTCATCTTAATTAAAAGTATTTCACACTGTAATATAAATACATTAATAAAAATACAATTGCAGCAATTCTATATAGGGCAAATATGAGCTGTTAGTAAAAACCTAGACCTATTTTTAAAATCTATTTATTTCCGGAATGAAACTTTTTGTAAAAAGAAGTTAAGACAAAACTAGCTTCTCTTGCCAGTTAAGTATTGGAAAGCATATAAAATATTCAAGAAGTGCTCCTTCTCAAAGCTTTTTGTGAAAGCATTAAGTTGCTCCTAACACAGTAAACAAGAAAGTAAACAAACACATCATCAGCAACATCATCTTTAACTTGGTTTCACTAAATAGCATAAACCAAATATGATGTAAGAAGTAAAAAAAGACAACCTCCAGTATATAGCTCCAAACAGCTATGATCTAAAATAAACATAAATACCGCAAGAAGAACATTTAAACCCACAAAACACAGGAATGTCAGTGTTTTTTATTTCTGTCTTAATTAGGAAGCAAGATACTGAAAGCCAGTTACTAATTTTTTGCAGGTGCTTTTAATAGTTGCCATTGAGAAGCTTAAATAAAAAGGGCTTAGACAACAACAGCTGCTACAAAAATCACTACTCCTCAAATGGTCATGGTATCAGAAGTTTTTCTCCTTAGAAAAGTAATGTATCATGATTTCATTTTTTGGTGAGAACCTATCTTCAAATACTTCAAAGTCTACTCTACTATAAAACAGATTGATATTTAGATGTATACTTTTAGATGTATAGATATAAAAATGTTTACTGAAAGAGAAAATTTAGTACCACAAACTGACACAAAAATAATATGCCTCAAATTGAAACACCAAATCTTGTATTAATTTAGAATTTAGGGAAGACAATTTTAGCATACATCTGTCTTAATGAGCACTGAATATTTCAGGAAACAATTTTAGAAAATTTGGTCATCTCTCACTACATGGCTTATATTGCAGTGGGACAGGTAAACCTTGGGAGAACTAGTTCCCCTAAAATCCTATTCAAGAAGGGAAAAAGAAAAAGCTCCAGAACAAACAACTTACATATTTTAAGTGGCAAATTTGAACTTCCAGCACTAAAGCAACAAAGAAGAGACATTTCATAGCAGCTCATGCTTACCAAAACCGACATATTTATATGGCAATTTTAGGTAATGCTTTCTCCCAGGCTACCCTATTTTTACAAATTTGTTGAGTGCTTCTAGGTGGGATGTATGCATATATGTTTTAGCACATGCTTTACCTTATTTACCTAAATATTCCTATGAGTAAACACAGAAAATTGAGACAACAGTGCATTCCTAGCTGAGGTCATTATAATACATCCATAAAATGAGGATGAGGTTAATAAAAAATTACTTTATTTCCTATATTAACAAACAGTAGACACCCTGTTCGCACTCCATACTATTTCTAACACTTACCTGCCACAAAACAATGACACTGCTGAACTCACTGCAGTATGCTGTGGCCAAGCCCTTAAATATGAACTACAAGTTCATATGGGCTACAAGTTACTTAGAAGGTATCTACTGGGAATTATTACATGTGATTGGTTCAATGGGATTTCCAATTGCATTGAAACTGGAAACTGCAAGTCAGCTGACTCTAGATTTGTCTTGTTATCACTAAGGAGTGTATTACTGGCAACTACTAAATACAAGGTACTGAAGACAACATAGTGGTGGACCAAGTGGGGCTTACTCCTATTTTCTTAAGGAACAAGTCTAAATAGTTCCTGAATAGATGCTTAATGCTAATCGTTACATGTTGACACTGTTTTTCTACTGAAAGACAAACAAAACATTCCAACTCTAAAGAAAACCTTCAAATTTGTTCCATAATAATGCAGGGAAATGATGTTTATGATTTGTATTTGATTAACATTTTATGTTGTTCAGTCTTTTGCATTGCATTATCATCATGATTCAGTGATATTTAGTTTACTACTTATTTCTTATACAAAAATGAATGACTATATATTTTAAGAAACATCCTCAGCTAACCTGATCAGAGTAGCTTAAGAGAATAATTTAGAAGTTGTATTTCCTTAGCTAGTGTTTTCAGCTACAATACTTCTCTTTAAATACAAGCATTACTCCAAATACATTTTAGAGAACACATCACATATTTGCTGACCTTTAATTTCAGGCTATTGATTCAGAATTCTTTTAGATGTTATTTTTACTAAGACATTCACTCAGAAATTAAAAATAAGTCATCCTCCACTGACCAAACACCCTCATCAAATGGTATGAGGCTGTTTTGGTCATGAGTTTGTTGTATTATCTGTCCCAAAAAACTACTCAGAAGATCTGATTATCAGGAAAGAAACATTGCAATATTAGATATTTGCAGCCCTGAGTTAATATGAAAAGCAGAAGACAGCATTTGTGAAACATGAGTCACAGCAAAAGTGAGTAGAGTTCAACACAAGATGACTCTGATGAATTGGGTTAGTTCTAATTGATGTTTGGGACAAAATAATGGCCCAGACTTTTCTTCTGGAACTCCTGTTAATACATGCATAAGGGGATTATTTCTGGAAACTGTGCTAAATTAAGTCTAACAGGTTGTTCTGCTAAAGCGTAATAAAATATTAATGTATTCATTTCAATAAACATTTCTGGGCTACCAAGGATTGATCTAATTACTACACTAATCATACATTTTGATTCTTCTAACAACTGACTCATGGAATTCCAAATTGCAAATGAGGTCTAGCAAATGCATTTCAATTATTTAATATTCATGTGACCAAAAGGCATCACTGTGATGGCCAGTTTCACAACTGTTTTGCAAACAACAGCTGTGAACTGAAAAAGGCTAAAATCTAGGCTGTATTCTTGTGGGTACCAGTGGCCAGGTGTACTATGTTACAGGGCATGAGGAAAAAAATTATATAGGAAAGCATGAAAAAGCTGCTCAATATAAGATAAATCTTCCCCATATACAAAACACTTGGTTTTTTTCCACTTTTAATCAATTCTTTACTACATACAAACTCCACCCCAATTTTTCCAGTCATGCAAAATAATAATTGACTTTACTTTCAGATGTTTGTGACAAGGCGAGGTAATGGATACCTTTTCTTTCTTTTCCTGTAAATCAATTCCATTCTCTCAGTGGTAATGTACAGTAAGGCTTCCGGAAATGGGATGCCTGAAACAATGCCAAGAACTTCCCCATTCACAGAAATACTTGCAAATACCAGTCATAGCTCTCCACCCATCATCAGTCCATACTCTATGAATACTGCATGGCTTCCACAAACAAACATTGAAGAAAGGGGGCCTGAATATATTTAAAAATTAACTTATCCTGCTTTCATACCTTGTGCTTTACTTGATACAAATAGTTGAGTTGTTCATAAGGTTGCACATCTATGGTTTCATAAAGAATGCACCACCTGTTTTTTTAATGTACTTGTAAACAAAACTCTGAGTGTAAAACCAGCATTTCCTCTACAAAAAAACCCTCTAATTTTTGTTTGAGGACAGAAGAAATAGCTAGGATGGGTAGACACAAAAATAGGAGTATACATTGATGAAACAATAATTTAAAATATCTTCCTTAAATTAAAGAATACTCCTCTCAATTCATAACATGAAAAAATAAGATTCAAGTAATAAGAAATGAACTATATTGCTCCTCCCTGCTGACTGGTCAAGGTACATGCAGTTATGTTATGTGTGAAATATGGATTTTTGTATAAGGAATAATGACCACTGTGTAGCATGTGGCCGATTTTTCTTCATCTTGGTACAAAAGACTATTTCCTTCCCAACATCTTGAGCAAATTATAAATCATAAAATATCAATGCACCAAAGGTGCGAGAAGATCTGTATAAATCTTCATTTTTATTTGTTCACTGAGTTCTTAGGTCACCTCTTGCTAGCATTTGCCAAGCATACTCCTGAGATGACTTTAGAGAAAAGGAATTGGATTCTTGAATAATTTATTTCTCCTTTAAAGGAAAAGAGAAGTTACTACATCCTTTGTATTTCTGATCGGGATGTTGCCCTTGTACTACTTCACATTTTCCTATACTAACTTATTTTTTCTAATTCATATTTTTTTCCTAATAGTTTGTTATATGCATTCTAGACAAGAAAAATGGATTTCCATAACATAATATGACCTAATAGTTGAACATATTTTAAATGTGAATTCAAACAACTGAAGAAGAGCTATTTCATTCTGCGTTCAACAGAAAAAAAAATAATTAAAGCACTAGTAGGTGGATTTTCCTGTTCCACCTCCCAGAACGTATGGAAAGAATTGTGTAAGCATCAGGAACATTTTAGGTAAGGAGACATTAAGATTAATATGATTCTGTAAACAGGATGTTTGAAAAGAGTTTAATTTTTTCTGAGCAGAATTGCCTACTTTTCACGTTTATCACTTGTTATACGACTTGTTTATCACCTGTTATCTCAATGTTTGAAAATTAAATAAGTGAATGTCTAACTAATAATTTTGAAAATTAAATTTTAATGTCTTCCAGAATACAAAGCCAGTTCTCAATTCAATTTCAACTCAATTTCAAACGTCTAATGTCAAGGTCTTGTTACTTTAGTACTTATTGAGTATGTCTTATTCTGTACAATGACATGTTCAGAAATTCTTGTACAACAATGTCTAGCTGCTGTAAAGTAACTCTTACACTAATAAGGTGTATTAAGGGGAAAAGAGCTGTTGGAAAAAACTTAGCTCACCAACTTCAGCTGTCAGCAGCTTGTGAAGATTTAAATCCTTCAGCAATTTGGAAAAAAAAATCCTGGTAACAGCCCCTTAAAGTATCAACACATTTATACAACTACTCAAAAGTAAATGGAAGGAAGACAGAATCAGATGAAGGGCATTAAAAAATTTTGAGAAGTGTCTTGTTAGAAATTATCATAAACTTTCCTGTAAGGGTTACAAAAATTGGAGGAAGTTGGTTCTACCATGTTTTCTTTTGTATCTAACAAGAAAAGGAAAGGAGTGAAACTAATGTCTCCTTATTAACTTTTCCAAAGAACAACAAGAAAAATAAAAATACCACAAAAGATTTATATGGACATCTTCAGGAAGAGACACCATTTACAGCTGAAAAAAGTTCATCTTAACTGAAAAATATTCATGTACTTCAGTGAACATAGAGTTGAAAAACATGTAGAGCAATTAAATAATTAGAGAACCTCTCTAAGACTTGCAAGACATTTCCCCAAATCATGTGTAGTGATTTTATTGGAGTGAAATGTTTATGCTTTAAAACTTCATGTGCAATTGAAATAATAGTTATTTCGGTGTTAATTTCACTAAGAACATATCTGATCTCTTACAACACAGGACTTGAAAAACCTGGAACAGAAGTACATTAATCAAGAACTCCAACAAAATTTACAAGTGTCAGGAATTAAAGTTCATTACAATGATACCCCACATAAGACAGAATCTCTACAATAATATTTAATTAGAAACTATATACAGTTTACTAGATCTCCATTTGGAAGCTTCCCTCTACCTAGTCTGCCAGAAAGGAAGTTGCCCTAAAAGGAAAAAAAATTATTAAAAATATGCCTATGGTATAAAAAAAAATACCAGCAGGAGCATGGCTTCATGTTTTCCTTGCATATATACAATACAGATCTCCTAGCAAAAGCCCCACCGCACATTACTCTTGGATTCCTGTTCTACAAGTACTTTAGAAGAGTTCATATTTCTTTCCTTCTTCAGTCACAGAATTACACTTCCACAAATCCAACCTTGGCATGTCACACATGCTATTTTTTAGGCGTTGTTTTTTTAAGTTATAAACAAACTACAAATTTCAGGCAGATAATCACAGTCTGAATTATAAATTAAAATACAGACATATATAGATATATACACACACAGGAAATACTGTTTAAAAGAATGGGGAGATTTTTGTAATCAGAACTGCTAGCACTTAAGATTCCAGTATTCTAGCACTGAAAATAAAAGACCACAGTATTTGAATTCTCAAATGAGTTATGACAGGAGACAACCTGCACCTTCAAAACCTTCACTAATTTGCTTTGTCATGACAGAATAAACAAACTACAAAATCAGTTTAAAACAATGTATTATTCTTTTGGTTTAAAAATAGAGATAAAACTAGAAAGGAAACCACAATCTTTTATTTTAATTCCTTTCATAAAGCTTTGAAGAATGTATTTCCGTTCCATTTTCTCAGAAAACAAATGAAACCCATACCAAAAAACCCACAACCAAACACCAATCCCTCAGCCTTCCTAGCCCCTTCTCCAAAAAAATCCCCAGCCCACCCTCAACACAATCTGGCCCTTACATCTCAGACAGTGAAATACTAGGAATCAACTGTCTTGATGACACACTTAATGACAACAGAGGTAATAAATGGGTTTGGCAGAATAATTCTCAAGGTCAGAGTGGGCTGTGTAGACAAAGAAGGCTAAAGGAAGCACTTCACAGTGCTCCACGGTCAATGCTCTTCCATGACTATCAGCTTCTGAGAAACTGAAGTATTATTAATCTGCCTTTCCCTTGTTACCTATGGATGACTTTCAATGTTACAGGAGCAGGCCCAGCACTGAGCCCTGTGGAACACTACTGGTGACTGGCTGCCAACTGGATTTAACTCCATTCAATACAACTTTTTGGACCTGGCTGTCCAACCAATTTTTAATCCAGCAAAGCATATGTTCATCCAAGCTACAAGTAGCCAGCTTCTCTAGGATAATGCTATGAGAAACCATGTTGTATGATCTAGGAACACTGATGTATAGAGTATGTTACAATAAAAGAAGGAGGGAGCTGTTAGCAGAGTGCAACTAGCCATTAACAAAGCAAACTTACTTCCTATAAGCAATGAAGAACAGTATAATAGTTCACAGAAAGTGAGTCTGCAGATCAGTTTTGCATTTGGCTTCAATGTTGCATCCACTGTGTTTATGGATGACATATAGCTTTGCAGGAGACATTTACAAGTTTTTCCAACAGAGAACAAAATTATATACTTACGGCATGGGGTGTTCAGTCTGTTCACGAGTTGTGGAAATGTAAAGATCTCTGGCAAGTCTAGTTCATCTTTTTCGTTTTGTTCCTTTTCCTCAGTCTGGTCAGCCCAAACTACTGATTTTTGTCTTTGAATCAACTGCTGTATCTCCCCAAATTCAGTCTCAGTTAAATTATTTGTCAACCCAGCTTCCTTCAAAGTCAGGTATTGCTTGCGAAGAACTGGAAGCAAAGTATTTAGTACTCTGTAAAACAAGAGGTAAGAAAATATGACTAAATCATAACTAATTTGATCTTTATTGCAGTATCAGGAATACAAGGAGGTTTTTTTTCCCTGTCTCCTTTCCCTGCCCTGCCCAAGCTGTGTAATTTATTTTAATTTATTTCTGGGGAATTCCATAACACTAAAATATTCATGACTAAGTAGAGTGGTTTTTCTCTTTTGCAAAATTTGTGTTTCATTCTAACTATACTATAGCTTTTCCTCCATGCCCAAGATCTTACGTCCCTCAAACACCACAGAAATACAGTCAGCATATCTTGACTAAATTCTGTCTTTCTAAAATTAAGAGTTTAAACCAAGCACATCTTAATTAGATGTGCTTAGAATCTCACTAGAAAACTAGTCCAAATAAACGTAGATACCAGGATCTTTAATTAAAGAATGGAATAAATTAAGATACACACACAAATGCAAATCAAAGTGAACAAAGTTTAGGAATTATTTCTGAACACAATAATTAATTAACTGTGGAGTCAGCTGCAAGACTAAACAGTAGGTTCCAGCAAAAGGGAAAGGGATGTGTATATAAAAGCCCAAACTTTGTAATCACCAGCTGTGTAGCTTTCAACATTTTCTTTCAGTTTCGCAGGTTTACGTATTAGTTTTTGCAGTGTTTATGGATACATCCTTTTATCCGAACGAGGAAGAAAAGCAGGTTACTTCATTTTGGAACAATTCAGTTATAAACTGAATATACTTATTTACTGAATAGATTTGTGATTACTTGCCATTCCTTATGTCATATTCAGAAAGCTAGTCTCAAGAGACTGATAATAGAAAAAGAGCTGATGGCTACCTGCTAATTCAGCTTTTTTCACTCTGACTAGCTATGTAAGAGTTTAATAGTAACAATGTTTACTACATGTAAATCAATGTCTACAATACAAGAAATTAAAAGGAAGACAAACACTCATAAAACAAAATCAATATTACTGTTCAAGACAGTACAATAAAATAAGATACCTTGGTCTATTAAACAATTTGTAAAAACTATGCACAGAAGAAAATTAAATGGAAATAAGAAGTACTGGAGTAAACCTGCAGTTCCTGTTAAGCAATGGTAGATACAGACCAAGATTTGTGATTATTATTTTACATGTATTTTTAAGAAAACACAATTCTAACCTAGAAAAAAAAAAGTTGAGAAAAATCTTGCTTCTGTTTCAACTACAACTAAAATCTGTGGATATGTCTTCCAAAGTTACAAATGTCAGAATAGAAGTCTTACCAATTCTGTTATAAAGTCATACTTACTTTTCTGTCTGTTTATAATGCTGATCTTGAAGGGACACCAGAAATACCATGTGCTCAATCTGAGCTTTCAGGTCCTTAACTTCTAGGTTTAAATGGCAACACTGCAGATCTTTACAGAGTTCCTTGGGAAATTAGCAAGAAAAAAAAACCAAACAGCTATATGTCAAACCGATAGTAAGAAACTAAAATATACACTAGAAATAATATTTCTTCATCCTATATTGAAAAGATGGAGGGAATCTGTATTATGATAATAAAATTTTATGATAAGGAAGTATGATTAGTTGAATTTTTCTTGACATACATAAATATTGCTTTAAAGAGTCTTTTGAACAATAGTAAATGTGCTGCAATTAGTATTAAGAATCCAACAGATACACACATGTACTTATCTATGAATGCCCCAAAACATATTTGCTTCTTTTTCTGTGTACTTGTCCCATATCTGAATTTCAGTGACATAGTCTAAGACAAGTCCTCACTGTATTCAGTTATTTTTCTGAGATGTCAGTATGTTGCTTAAAATCTCTTAGTTAATTTAAGGTATAAACACATTTTAGTAATCCAAATAAAAATAAAGGTATTGAAACAGATTCCATTTCATATCACATAAGTGTGCATTACACTATCATTTAAGCCACTCCACCTTTCTTTTTCTCTTCTCCTTGCTTCTGCACAGACCTTTATCCCTTCTCTTCTTTCAGGTGCTGCTCACCTGAGGCTGCCTGTACTTGCTAAAATTAGTTGAGAAATTAATACAACTTCCCACTTCTTATCCCCTTTCCACTTCTCCCCTAGCAATCTCCAGTAAAAGAAAGGTTTCTTTGACTAGGCTAAGAATTAAGTTGTCACCTGGTTAGGTGAGCATCAGGAGGCAAGACTAGAAGCATATGACCAGGAGCAGGATCCTATATGTAATGGTATACTTTGATGAACAAGGAGTACTTGCACAAACAGTGAAGTACTTTCAGGGCAGAAGAACAGAAACAGCTAACACTAGAATTTGAAAGCACCCTGAAAGAATGGCAGAATCCATGAACAGAAGCAAGACAAAGGGAGGGGGAAAAAAAATAATTCTATAACAATAAGCAGATGTTGCCTAGAAAGCACGAAATCTGCCCTTGGAGCAGAAGGTATTTTACCTTTGGAATACACCCATCTTGACTCAGGAGGCGCATTTCATTTTCAACACGATGCAGCCAATTGGTATTTTCCTCAAAATGTTCAATCTCCTCTTCTTTCTTCTTCTGCATGTGTTCGTAGCAGGTTCGAAGCCTTGCAAGCTTCTGATCCCGCTTGCAAGTGGCCTAAAAAAATCAGCATTTAAGAAGAAATCTTCCAAATGATGTTCACAAATATGTCCATAAAAAAAAACAAACACAAAACCCCATAGTTTATACTCCTTTATATAAGGACCTGGGCATAACAAACATGTGGCATTTTTGACCAGTTTAATAGAAGTGAAGTAGCACTTTCTCCTATGAGCATTACTGAATTATATTTAAACATTTTTAATTTTTCTTTCCTACAAGCCCTTATAACAGAGACTAGAGTAATTTTATTATGCCTTAGAAAAGTAATACATGGGGTTTGATAAATTTCTGTTATAGACCATAATTATCTCAAGCTGGAAAGACAGGAAAAACTACATGTGCACATGCAAACACACATCTAGATACAACAAACTCAAGCATGAAGAGTAAGAAGGAATTTTATTTGCTTTGTTTTCCTAATGCAATGTGCCCTAGAAAAGCCCACAAAAGGATAAACTATTTGTCAAAAGAAAAACCCTCCATCCTCAAGTATCAAGTTTCTTCCAATGCTTCTCTGAAATCTGATAATAAAATTGCACAAAACCAGCAAAAGCAAGTTAGATATTAATGAAGTGGTGTCCTAACAAGACAAAGGAGACTTACTATTCAGAGGACAACTATAGTTTGCACTGCACTTAAAAATTAGGTCACTAACACAACTAGTCAGAGAATGTTAACCTTAGAGTTCAGAGTTCAGCTTTGCTGGAAACAGGGGCAGTTGTGTGGAAAATGGAAATGATTTATTAGTGGTTCAGGATGGATTGAATTTCACAAAATTAACTATAACAAAACTTTTGCAACAAGAAAACATTTTTAAGAACAGACATCAAGGTAACCTAAAAGCATGTTTTTTCTTTCTTCCCAAATTATTGTTAAGTTTTCAAACTGGGCATATTCAAATATAGTTAAGATATCATTTGCTTCATGTTAAATTACCTAAAATCATTATTATATCTAGTTACTGAGCATGGACAATTAAGAGTAAAATGAGAAAATACTTCATAAAAAACCTTTTCCCTTAAAAATTAGTGTTTCAGAAATATCCCTGTGATCTAAACACGTCTTTTACAGAAAGAAAACCCAGAGGCATTTAGGGAAATAGCAAGTGTGTAAAAATACAAGAACAGAAGCATTCTTAGTGCACAAGGGAAACGTGCACAGTTACTTTGGTAATCAAACTACTCCAAATTAAAATCCAATTCATTCCAAGGTAGTCACAAAAGGACATTTAATTTTACCATTACAATGACTTAGTCTTGTTAATAAAGAAGGCACTGTACTTATAAGACAGTGACTCTTCACCTTTAGTAAATCACATCTATTAACTAACTAATGGCAAAACCACCATTTGAGTGAAGCACTGCTAACATGCAAAAAGTTAAATTAGCTCATAAGCACTGGTAGCAAATATAGTGTATGAACTTATACCTCCTCCTTATGAAGAGAGAGAGTTTTACGCCATTGTAAGTAGCATATAAAACTATGGCACAATGAGAAAATATTTTGGAGTTTCTGTGGTGTAACAGAGAATTCTAGAACACATTAGTCACTTGAAATATCTTCATTAGTGACAAGCAAAAATGTGTGATACATTTTGACTTTGACATTTACTTAAGAACCAAGTTTTATGTGAATCACGGGGGAAAAAAGTCATATGGTAAACTAGTTTTTGGCCAAATACAGTGTTACCGTGACTATGCAAAAAGAGCCCCACCCTCAACTTTATATCTATATGAACCATATATTCCTTTAAACTGACTTTTATGAGACAAATTAAGATACTGTTAATTCGCTTATTTGTAATTTGATTCTTCTAGAAAGACACAAGTATTTAATGCTGCACAACAGCAATATTTCCTACTAAGCTCCCAAAATATTTTCATAAAATCCAATAACTATTTCAGTCCACATAACTGTCCTTGAGGAGCCATCCAGATATTTTCCTGGTGACAAGTGAAAACACCAATGATCAGAAACTGTCTTGTTTAGCAAGGTCCATGCTTTTCCTTATGAAATACAAATGAATTTCTCAGCTTGATAACATCTTCAAAGGCTAATTCAAACATACATTAACATGCTTTAGTTTTGGACAAGAGCACCATGAGTCTCCTAAGTCTAGTCAAGTCAACAAGTAACTGACAAGCTGAAAAGGAAAAGTTGAAAATTTTCCACAATTAGCAGTAATAAGCACATCAACAGTTTTCTGTGCAGTGTGGAAAAAATAACACATCTGGCATTACTGCTACATTCTCTATATTAATGTCTAAAAATGCTACTTCAGTGATAACCAGTGTGTCCCATTTTAATTACATATTTAAGCATTTAACTAATTGTATAATCACTTGGGAAAATTCATACATTAGTATAGCAAAATGAAGACAGATGATACTTTATATTAGATTATAGAAAACTCACCTTTTCTATTCTTTCTTCAGAGCACACTAGTTGAATTTGGTCATGACATTGTTTCTGGTAATATGTCTTCAGTGTGTTTTCTTTCAGCTGCAGTTCCAACTTGAGGTATTCCTTTCTGATTTCCTCACGGTTTGCAAATACACTTTTAAGGGTTTCTTTGTATCTATCAGAACCAAAGGATAAGAATAAATAATGGATTACCTACTGAAGACTTTTTAATGACCACCTACTTTATAAGGGGAACTTTCAATTCCAAGTTAATAAAACAAACAAACAAAAAGAGGAATAAAGTACAGCTTTTCATAGATAAGCACTAAATAAAGTCTCAGTACATCAAGTAAAGATTTTACTTACTTGAACTGGAATGGGATGTGAAAGTTTTAAGAGGTCGCTAAAAATAAACTTTATTGTATTTATGACTATGACACTAGGATTCAAAAGAAAGATACCTGGGACCTATTTAAAAAAGTCTTACCTCTGCCTCCAAAAGACACTAGATACCTATGTTCTCTACTACTTCTACCAATTTATTCAAGAAATCAGACTTCTGTTGCCATGGATGCACCATGTCTCCTTCAAAAAGCCTGATAACTCTCTCTCAAATAAAGAATAACCACAAGAGCCTTCAGTTGCTCATTTTCTCTAAAGTTCTGTTCTACAATTTTAATCACTAATGGATGACAAAATTCAGAAAGTGCATCACGTTTTAACACATACTGGGCTAATGGGGAAAAAAACAAACTAGTGATAGAAGGTTCCTAAGTTATTCCAAGGAGACCTAAGGGTCATTCCAATAAGACCATTGTTCAAGTGGCCTCAAAGTTTATCCCTGGTCTTAAACAGAAATCAGAATAACAAGGATAAGGAGCAAGGCTGGAAGTGTTACCATGTTGCAATATAAGTTGCAGTGGTGATACTTTTTCAGGTCACTCGTGACTACTGAAAACAGTACATAACAGCCCAAAAGATACTGTGTATCTCAATAATGACCAAAGTTGTTCACAAGCCATTTCAAAACATCACATAGACTTGTTAGAACTTGACATAAGAATAAAGATACAGTTTAACACACAAATGTCCTAAAGACATGTAACATTTGAAGTCATTACACTGAAACACCAGAATGTAGATAAGGCTCTCTACACTGTTGCTAACAGAAGGGAAAAGGTGGCAGATAACTTCAAAACCTATAAATGAATAGGGTGCAAATCAACTCATCACTCAGATCATCAGTAGGATGAACCTGACAGGATCCTCATGGGAAAGAAGAGAATGAAACACCCACTTTATTGATGATATTTTAAGGAGATGGGATATGCTTACATCTGTCTCTGTGGTTATTCTAGAAGATTAAAACTCAAGCATTCTCTGACCAACAAATACATCCAGCATTTTAAAAAGACATTTTAGGGACCTTGGCCTTAACTGATTCTTCCCACTTAGACAGAATGAAATAACTTTTGAAGCAAGATTTGGATGTGAATAATTTACCTTTGTATTTCTGCTTGCTGATTCTTTGAAAGAAATTCACCATCATGGTTTTCAGGAATGCCAGCTTGCTTTTCTTCATATTCTCTCAGTTTCTCTTTCAGCTTTAGGATCTACACAAAAAAAGAAGTATCTTCTAGTTGGAATACAGTTTGTTGTTTTTTTAAACCCACCATTCTGTCCTTATGTCTTGAAAAGCTTTACAAGTGGCAGTAGGTGACATTCTTCTTAGAAAACGAAACCTCTCTCTTACTTCAAAAGACCATATGGGATAATTAGCACAGTACTGTCTTTTAGGCTCTATCCCATAAACAGTTTTCTGTATTCAAAGTTAAAACAATCTTTTAAACTTGTTACAACAGATTTTTTACTTACCTCTTTCTTTTGCTCATTGCAAATTTTAACATACTGGCTTATGTGACTGTCCACACTAACAACATTGCTCTTCAACTGTTAAAGAAAAGAAACAAGTTAGAATTTAAAAGGCTCCTTCATGTTTTCCTGCATGATAAACACAGTGTAGAAGTATTACATAATTACATTTGCACTGTATTATGAGGAAAGGGATGGATAAAATCCTGACTTGCACAACAGAAATGTGACTGAGCTTTTGCAGTCATCTGTTGCATAAGTATGAGCACATCATTTCCCTCAACAGAACAATAAAAAATAATTACATTTATATCTGCAAGCATGTTTTGAAATTATATTCAGTCTAGCTTTACAATCTAATGTATATCTTTCAAATTTTATTATAAAAATTATCAATAAGTATGCAACAAATGGAAACTACAGTCAACCCCATATTGCATAGAAGAAATGAGGAGCTGCAATACAACCAATTATGAAAAAAATCAGAGTAGCAGAGAACAAAAGACAGGACACCTGAGTAATTTGTAATTTATCACTGTAACCTCATTGTGCTTTTTGTCTCCAACTGAATTCTATGTGTAACAAACCCAGAACAGCTCTTGTACAGCTGCTCAGACATTTCTTTGATATATTTTACAGTTCGCTGAGAAATTATTAGCAAGATGCTCAAACTAGCTGTGAATTCTACCAGCTGAGGAATACTTCCAAATTTAATGTTCACAAAACAAACTCTTTCAAACTGGCAGCATAACCCGTTAATGGAACTATGTTGCTTTTAGTCCAAAATTATTATCTATGCTGTACCTAGTCCATCTTCAGTCAGGAAGGAGCTGACTGTAAATAAGAAGAGGTAACTGAACAAAATTTTGGGACAGAAGTGAAGGAAATTAAATCTTCTAAAAGAAATAACTCTCCTCGTAACCCTACACTATTATACTTTGACAAAAGATCAATAAAGACCAAGATACTCACAGAAGACTTGATATCCTTTGCTCGGTTTGCGTACTTAAGAGTGTTGTATGTATCATCATAGAACATAGAAGACGGACTAACGGCCGCTATCATTACTGTGCGGCAGTTTCCTCCAAGAGAATCTTTCAGCAAGCGCGTAAGCTTGCTGTTCCGGTAAGGAATGTGCTGTTTCTTGCTCTAGAAAGAGAGTTATAGGCATTTTAATGGATTAGTCAACTGGACTTCAAATATTCACTTGCCTGAAGTCTGCTTTGAATTTCAACAATGCCACAAAACATGACAAACAGCTTTGGAACTTTCCCTTAAGTATTTTTTCTCAAAATGACATGTATTTCTCAAATGGTTAAGTCTCTTGGAACTGTTTAAGAATCTTATAACACACTTATTAATCAGGTTAGTTTCTAATGTCCAGATTTGTAACTATTTTTGTGATGTGGGCAACTAACAGTCTACTAACAGGCACACTGCATTAAAATACTTTCAGGTTGGAAAGGACCTCTCAAGATCCACCTAGTCCAATCCCTCTGCTCAAAGCAGGTGATACTCCTTTCTGAGTGAGGACTATGTCCAGTTGGGTTTTGAGTATCTCCAAGGATGGAGATTCTATAACCTCTCCAGGCAACATGAAGTCTGCTCTGTGAAGCCTTATTTCAACCACGTCTACAGAGTCTTAATTTCATAGTACCAAGTTAGGTTACTAGGACCCCAATCTCACATAAAATTAGTGAACATAAAGAATCTTATATACATGTCTGCCTTCCATTCCAACCAGATGGTGATGAGAACATGCAGCAACAGTAACAAAAGCTCTGACCATTTTGCACTGGCAAATGGGGAGAAACTGCTAGCTGACCAGAAGGACAAAAAGGGTGCAGCTGTAGGCAATGGGCTTGACTGTGGCAGAAGTTCATCAGGTTTTGTTATTCTCTCACACAGCTGTTTCCACTCCTTCCCTCCAGATCGTGTGCCAGATCAGGGGACTGACTTCTGTGAGCTGAGTGTGTGTGTGTATGTAAAAGCACAGAACAACTTAGGATAGATGTTGTTTTCTCCTATAAAAGCCTCTTCCCCTAAGATTAAATGGCATAAACCTCTGGAAAAACCCTTGTTCTTTTAAAGTTTATTTATCCATGCCAGCTTCTCTGCATATGCTTGATTCTAATAAAGGTGGGTAAGAAAAGCAGGTACATTCATCTCTGACATTATCCTTAGGTAGCTGCACATTATTTTTCAGAACTCTTTCCAAAAAAATGTCTTTCAGCTATCGCAGATAATAGTTGAAACCCGTAAGGAAACCTTCAAGGAAAATTATCATGTAAGTAGCATTAAAATTGTAATCCCTACTACCCAATGAGAGCTTACCATCTTTAAAAGTGTTTTCAGAATACTAGGAGATGAAGACTGAATGGGAAAGCAGCACATACCTTTGGGTCTGCCAAGGCATTAATGACATTTCCAAGAGCTAGCAGGGAGCGGTTAATATTTGTTCCTTCTCTGAAACGAGCCCCCTTGGCATTTGTCACACTGGCTCGTTCAGATCCTGCCAGGTCAATCAGAGACATTTTGGCAATGCGAACGCTTTGATTTATACTGGCTGTTTTTTCTTGCTGCCTCAGATAAATCTAAAACAAAATAAATAAAAAAAATAATTAAAAGTAACACATAACAGTCTGTTGTTACTCTAAGCAGTAAGTTAATGTTACAATGTAACAACTATTTTTCAGAAATTCTTATTGGCCTCCTTCTTAACCAAGTTAAACCTTTCAGTAGGTATATAACACTAGCAAGCGGTTTGGTCTAATGGAAAGGTGTAAGGTCTTCACTTTGTAGCAGAAAAAAAAATGACAAGTAGTGGGAGAGAATAATATTCTTATGACTTGCCATGAAACCAAATAGATATGTTTCTATATCAAACAATATAAGTTTTGTTGTACCATTTCTATTACAATATAAAAAAGGAAAAAAAGAAAAAAAAAAGCCACTTTTCTGTATGTAACTATCTCAGGCTGGTAGCACTCTACCAGAACCTAGTAACTAGCACTAGCGAAGCAGGGAAAGGTGGAATGACAGCCAAACTATGTTGTATGACTCAAGCTTTCATAAAAATTCAGAAGATACAGGAAATGCCCCAAAGCAGAATCTTTTCTATTTCTTTGTCTGTCAGCAGAACACTTTCAATAGAACAGTGGTGCAACTGGGATTTTACTTTCAGATGCAGTAATTGCCTGACCTAGATAGAAATTTCAAACTTAAGACAGATGGTACAGTAAGGCAAAACTTGCATCTCTAAAATAATCTCAGAATGTCCTGGGCCAAGACTTTTACTACTTTTTAAGTCAGTCTCAGAAAATATCCTGCTCCAATAAAGTTAACAACAAAAACTAAAGCCAGCATAAAGGATAACTAATCTCTACAAACAACAGCAACACTTTAAATAACACAGGATTTAAAAATTAGGAGAAATCAAGACAGCAATAAGGATTTGTCATTTCTATCTGTGGAGCAAAAGAAGCAATAAAGGATAAGCAAGTAAGACATTTTGCAGAAGGTCACATTTCTGGAAACAGACTAGAAACTGACATAAGTGATTACTTGTAGTAGTAACTGACTAGATTGTAATTATTTCTTACAGGTGCCAACATTGCTATTAAGTGTGTCAAGTAGATAGGGTACCTAAGAATCCACTTTAAAAAAGTGTATGGTTGTGAGTTTGCTCAGCTTAAACCAGTACACTAACTAAAACCTGTTAAAGTTCCAGTTGCATTCATTAGACCAATGTATTAAGCAACAATAATATTTCTTTAAAGTGCTACATGCAGATGCAGCATTTAATTACACTTTTATTTACACACACATTTTTCTAAATGAATGACCTAATCCTCCACTCTTCTCAAGTCACTTCTGTGAAAAAGGCCTAAAACCCATTCACTCTTAAATGCTCCGTTATTCAAAGGTGGCATAAGTCTATCTTTGAGAACATGATTATTCAAAAGGTGGCATAAGTCTATCTTTGAGAACATGTAATATTAGTAGGTAATTACATAAATCACACATTTGAGATAATTGTCTAACAAAACAAATAATTATTTTCACCAATAATTTGTGGACTTAATGGAAAATAACACCTAAGAGAAAGCAATTAAATATCTTGATTGACAGCTAAACAATCTCAAAAGACAAAGGCAACAAACATTCAGGCGTATCTCATTACAAAAGTTAACTGGATTAGGAATCTTGCAAAGAATGCCAGAGAAAGCTTTTGCTAACTATACTATCCTTAAACAGAATCAGCCTGACAGTTCTTGTGAAGGAACTGTGCACTAGGACTGTATGCAGAGCATGCTTTGAGCCATGGCATGGAAATGCCTAATCTTTCCATTGAAGGTCTTTTCCTTCATGAAAGCTCTAACACTCAGATGTTTGTCCATGAATATCAAGCTCAGTCAAGCATGGCATTTAACTGACTGCAGATGCACACAGAGACTGGCTGAGACAACCAGTGCATTTTACACAACCTGGGCTACTTTGCTGATCACTGCTGCTACATGGACACGAACAGAGAAAGAAGACAGAGATTAGTCAGTTAACTCAAGCTCAAAGACAAAACTCTTCACGCGGCTTCGAGCAATCTTAAGAATGCTATGATCAACAATGATGGTCTCAGAGAAAAGTCGTTCAGGGCTGCAATAGTATACACCTCTTGCTTGTTAAAGTCAGATGCTCACTGTAACAGTATTTGGTAAACATTCACAGGATTGTTATTTGCCTTTCTCAGGCATCACACTAGTTTACAGTGTGTACATAGTATGCACACCAAAGAAGTCAGAGCTTGTTCATTTTATAACATAACACAAAAAGGATTTACAAAACCACTGAGCATGACATTCTCATTCAGTGCATGGCAAAAAAGCTGCATCCTAAATATATGTTTTCCTATATATACATACAGATATTTTTTATTTAAATATTGTAGTAACAGCAAATATGAGGGCTTTTGTTTTCATTATATTTTCACTTATAACAAAAATAGTAAACAATCCTCTCACCTGCAAGCATTCATATTTGGTTCACTTTTGTTGTTTGTAAGCTGGAAATAATTAAAAATTATTATTTTGTTTTTAGAGTGTGAATCCAATTAGGGATACCACTCCTTGTTTTGGTCATACATTCCAAGAAAACCATGGTAAGCTATAGGAATTCTGACTTTGTCAGTATAGTTTATTTGGTGACTATGCAACTTCAGCTAGCAAGTAGATCTATCTACAAGCAAGTTCAATTTGCCAGAATAAATAAGGTTGGCTGGAGAAGACAAACTCGCCAACATCCCTATTCACTGAATTGTTTGTTGCATCTTAAAGAAACTATGAGTTTGCAACATCTACCTAATTTATTTGCTTGCCACTTTAGAAATTAACTGAGAAGAATGTAAAGTCTGACAGATAAGACAATCCAGAGATTTTTCCTAAGTAAAGGTGAGGGAGGTAAGGCACTCTAGCCCAGGAAGGAAAGAAAGAGAAATCAGCAGTTTGCTCTCTGATCTCAGTCAGTGGGGCTGTAGTTTGTGCCTCATTAAAGGCAGCACACATATACAACAGTGCAGCTCTCAAACCAAACACTTTTGCAAGAAGTCTTTGACTTAAATGCACAACCATGGGCAAGACCCAGCAGAAATTAAAACCTGGATGGGCAATTTCACAGAGAAGTCTCAGGTATGAAATAAAACATGGAAATTACTTTTGCTCCATTATATAACTTCAAAGTATTTAACACATTTATTGCAAATTAGTCACCTCTTTTCTCATTAGTAGTGACAGTAGAGCTCTGGAGTGCTAATTTTACAGCTAGATGCATTGCCATCATCTATGCCAAAATACAAACTTTTGGCTATAGTTACTAAACATTGCCTAAGTTTGCAGATACAGTTAAGAACTGCCTAACAGTTAAATAGGTTAACTGTAATGAAAGGACCAGAATTCAAATTTATTTTAACATTTTGCAACCCAGAAGGGCAGCATATAAATAATTTAATGTTCTTTGCAGTATGTACCAGCAACAGAAAAACAAAGTTTTAGCTAACTAGGCTAATTATAAAATATTATTTTTAAAAAAATCACAGGTTGTATTTAAGAGAAGTCGGAAGGATAAGGTAGGTGGGGGTTAGCAAACAGCAGTAATATTTGGAGAAGTCCTAAAGTTCTAATAGTTTGCGCAAAATGTGCAAAACTCTCATCTATGGATGATGAAAATCAGCATTTCATCTTGGTGATGCAAGTATGTGTCTGGAGATACCTTCAGAGCATATACACTGCTTTAGTTGTTCTAAAACTTGCTCCATACCAGAACATTAAGAAATCACTTTAGTGTAAATATCAACATTAAGCAAAATGAGCAGTGGGAGAAAGCATCACTTGAGTATCTCAGTTTCTAGGCAGATGTGTAACTGCATTCTGTAAAATATTTTTCCCAGAAAAACACTGATCAACATAACAAAATCAGAGAGCATTTAAAAAAACCGAACAAAATCCCAACAACTTTCAGCCTACGAAATTACACTATGGAAGTATCTTCATAGCTCCAAATTACAGTTTTACAGAGAAGGTATTTCTTCTAAGCAGTGTTAGTTCAAAATATTGGAACTAGAGAGATCTTAATTGAATTTGTTTTTTTTCCGAATAGAATCACTATGAATCTTTGCATACTAATGAGAAGTCAACAAGAACAGTAAACTGGTCAACTTTATTCTCCTCACACAGTTTAAAACAGTTTAAAAAACTCTACTTCCATTTAACTGAAACTGGAACACCTACACCTCACTGCAATGACCACAGTGGAGCTTACCTGAAAGACAGCATGGGAGCGGGATGAGGAGGCATTTACATCTGTGGGATGCTGAGTTCTGTTTTTATTTCCATAATCCAACATCTGAAGGATTTCCTCTGCTGATTTAGGCTTTAAGAGTAGAGCACAAGATAAATGCATGTTGGTTTCTTCTAGTTTTCATCCACTACAGGAGGTTCTACACTGATTTTAAGTTACATTAACGTTCACTTTTGAAAAAAAACAAACAAACAGCAAACATCCAAGGAAATTCAAATTTTAATTACATCAAAATAAGAGAATTTTCCTGTTTTGGAGATGAAGCACTTCAAATAAACACTTTCAGTTACAAAGCAGTAAAGTAAACAAAGCAAGCACTTAAGTGCAGAAATTTAATCCAAATAACTTTTTTTTAGTAAAGAGTTTAAGCAAATCTCCAAAGCTTCTTCATAGTTAGAAAATTTAAGTATTACTGACTTTTTTTTCCTGTAATAGTGCATTAAACAATGGTATGTTAATTTCTTTCCCCCCAAAACCAGAGCTTTGGGAAGTACAGTGTTCATAGTGTGAATCAAAGTGATGACACTGTTACCTGTTTAATAATTATTTCATGTACACAAAAGCTGGAAGCTACATAGCATGTAATGTACACTAAAAGGCTGCAAGAAATTAGGTCCTTGAGAGTTGATTTTCATAACAGAAAATAAAGTTCTATCACTGACTTTGCTCAAGAATCACGATGCTGGCCTAGAAAAGTAATTTAAAGTGTAACTTTTCAAATGTGGTTATTTAAAAAGAAAAACAACCCTGAGATGTAGGCACTAGACTTGTAAAAGTGTAGAACACTTGAAGGTGGCACAGCAGGCAGTGAATTTCTTTAAGAAAGGCCAAGATGTATTACTCAAAAAACAAATCTTCCACAACCAGGAGATGAGCAGCAAACCAATGGTACCCATTCAACAATAAGGACTGGATTTTAATCCATTTCTGTTAAAAAAACAAGTAGCAGATTTTTTGACAAGACGCCTTAGAATAATTAATTAATAAGGTTTGCTGGGCGATCAGGTACTGGTGATCATTGCGAGAAAAAAAAAGCTCACTAGGAAATCAGCAAGCTTCACACAACTTCAGCAAACCAATGGGAAACTTCATCATTTTGTCAAACACATTGTGAGGCTTCCTGAATGTATCTGTTTACATACCTGATGTAAAGTTAGCCCTTGAACTACCACCCCTTTCTCAGCATCTTCACGAACAGCGAGAGGTCCCGAGCTGACCAGCAAGTCACGGATCTGTTCATTGTAGACCTTTGAAAGGGAATTTAAAGTCTTTTAAGAAAACTCTCCCACCATAATTGACAGATTTAAAATTAACTAACCAGAAACCACCATGGGCTTTAAAAATATTTATTTAACAGTAACAAATTTGTTCTGTAGCATTTTTGCCAAACAGCCTTCCTACTGAGCTTGAAATACCCAATTATTCAATTTGTGTGAACCTTTTTTTTTTTGAGGTGAGTCACCCTTTCCTAGAAAATAACCTCTATTCTTTAAAAAAAAAGGTTTACTGTTTTTACAAAAAAAAGTTTTGCAGCAAGCATGAATCCCAAGCATTTATTGTCCTCTATATATGTCCTTCATAGTCCATATATACATAGCACAGGGCAAAGCAGTGTCCCCCATAGTTGTGTGGTTTCACAGTGCTCACAGGATTTTATGATAAAGTTCTGAAATATGACCCAAAAAGAAATTTTCTTTTACATATCAACAGATGTTAAGAGGCAAGTAACTGATCAGCAAGACAGCTATCATTAGAATGCTTAGTGAACATACAAGAAGAGACTGTCCTTTTTGGGCAGCCTTCTGTAAGATAGTAACAGGTGCCTATGAATAACATTAACTTAGCAGAGCACAGTTAGGTTTCATTCCTATCAGGGATTCACCTTTTATAGTCCCAGAATAGGTGGAGGAAGGCAAAAGCCACCTTGTGCTTATTTATTATAATGTGCCTCATTAAAAGCAACATACCAAATGGAGAAACTGTCTTACCTCTAAATAAGAGACAGCAACATTACATGTTTTCTCCTCTTTAATTTGCTCCATGCAGTTATAAAGTGCCATCATAGTTAAATACATCACTCCAGGATCTTCAGGGGAACCTAACATCGTATGAGTCTTTCCAGCTCCCGTTGCACCATAAGCAAGCACTGAATTTTCACAAAAAAAGCAAGAAAAACAATTCGTACCATTAAACGAAGCAGGATTGCAAAATTCAAGTGGACATTCACACGTCTGCCATTCTGCACAGCCATTTTCATAAATCAATCAAATTTCTTACTTAGGCTTTACCTTTCACAGCTACAATCAGAAAGCTATTTCAAAAACCACATTTATTTTTGAATTTTCAGTTCAAAATTCACTCATAGGTAATTCACATGAAAATATTTGCTTACTGCCATAATCCCAAGCCACCAACTTATTGTAGGTAGGTATTTAATTTCCTCACAACATCTCACTTGCCAATTTAAAAACCAAGTCATTAAAAAGAGTTCATAAAGAGGTTACCACACAGCCAGTGACACAACTGCTTCTGGTTGAACATTTTCCAGAGGACTCTCCTCATAAGCATGCATATTTCAGATGAAAGTCTTAAGTCTATTATAACCCTAACATGAACTAATTTTCAAAACAGAGCAGAGCTACTGTAACTTGTGTGGGCCAAGAAGTCAGTCCTTCATACCTATAAATTAAAACAAAATGCATCATATAAATCTTAGCCTTTTTTAAGGCATCTACAGAAGCTGGATACAACGATAGAAACTTTGAGGAATTTAGTGAGGTTTTTGAATGGAAGAAGGTAAAGAGCAACATTACCTGTGCAGTTATATCCATTTAAGAAGCCATCAATTAAGCTTTTGGTAGTATGCTCAAAAACTTCCAGCTGGGATGAACTTTCATCAAATACGGCATCAAACACAAATTTAAGATCTTTCTGTTTTCTTTTAGTAATGTCCCTATTGTTCAGTCTTTTCCCATGAAAGAAGCTAACTTCTTCCTCTTTTGGATCAAAGACCACTATGTGCTGGTCAACAACATGAACAACTCTGCTAAAGTTGCCATCTTTTTCCTTTTTGGACTCTGGACGGACACGGACCACCACCTTCACATGATTACAGACGTCTTCTTCCTTATCAGCAGACATAACCACAGCCTTCTTGTGTCCCCCTCTTTGTTTCCAAGACTCCTGCAGATCAAACAGCTAACTCTTTCCTGCAACTGGGAAAAAAAAAAAAAAAAAAAAAAAAAGTGTTATATTTCAAATATAACTGTTAAAATAGTTCACAACTTTAATCAGGACTAGTATTTTGCACCTGTGGTGGATCTGCCCTTCTCTTAATTGTCAGCACGACAGGCTGTTAAAGTGACCACAAAGCTTCAGAAAGGGCTGTGATGGGCCTGAAGAGCTGACCCAATACAGCTCAGCTTTAAGAAAATTAAAAAGCATTATCCTAGAAAGCTCGCAAGCTTATTCAATAATTTAAACTACTCTTTCATCCATAGGCTTTCCTTCATTTCAGAGCGAGCCAACAAGCAAGGTTCCCACGGACCAGAGCAGGTGGCTTTCTTGTCCCTCAGCAAAGCAGAGGAGCAGCCTGCTTCCTCCGGGTGATTGCTTTGGTCCCCTTGCACGGAGACTTCAAGAGATATCAGAGAGGGCTTCACGTTAACGCAGCTGACGTGGAGCAGAGAAACGCGTTCCACAGGTGTCAAAGCAGGTTTTCCCTTCACCGCCGCTGCTGCGAGCGGACGGGCGTCCTCACAGCGGACCTCCGCGGTGAAGAGCCTCGGTGACACTTTTTTCAGCCTCACAGCAAACTTGCCCTCCTTCAGCTGCGCTGCCCCAGGCGTCACCGGGACGCGGCGAGAGGCCGGAGCGCGGCGGGAACGCGCCGAGCGGCCCGCGGGAGGAGCCGCGGCCCAGCCCCACCCGGCCCTT
>NW_009954406.1:843727-845111 GCF_000747805.2 Chaetura pelagica
GGTGCTGGGGGGTCGGGGGGATCCGGAGTGGGGGGGGGTGAAGGGCGGTGGCAGAGCCCGTCGCGAGGGGGACTTCCCCTGGGGCCAGCGGGGCTACTCGTGTCCTGCCGGCCTGGTCCGGGGGGGGAGTGAGGAGCAGCCCTGGGGCCTGGCTGGGGCTGGGGTAGGGGCGGCTTCTCCGGTCTCCTTTGGGAACAAGCGTTATAATCCCTGGCTGCCTGTGCCATCCGCTTGACTGCAAGTCCCGCTCTGCAAGCGGCTGTCTCAGACTCTGCCCAAATGCCGCTTAAGATGCGTGCTGCAAGAATCTTAAGTTTTCTGCTCACTTCTAAGAAAAAAAAGCTGTTAGTTATGTAGGATGAGGATGGTTGTTAGGGAGATGTTCTGTGCCCCGGGTATTAACAATACCTCCTGGGCTTGTACCAGCCTAGGGCAGTGTCTTGGATGATTATTGTTGGTCTTCACTGTGCTCGTACAATGATTTCTGTTGTGATTTGTAGCAAAACCGCAGGGCTGTGGTGTGTCTGTGCAAGGTTGTAGAATGATACATGCTTCCCAGGGGAAGCACTGCCCAGCTGAGACTTAAATTATCAGAAGAATAACTTTCTGGAGGTGGAGACTCGACGTGTTCTTATCTATGCGGACAGAATTTGTGAAGCTTCTAGCTAGGTAAATCCAAGCAAAGCATGTACTAAAAATCTGGTATTTAAGGTGTCTTTTCTGTTAATGGTGTGAATGTAGAACAGCACTGTTTCAAAAGTTTTTATAGCAAAGCTTGCAACTTGCCTGCCTAGCAGGAGAGAATATGCAATACAGTATTACAGAAGGTCTCAGCTCCATAAAGGAATGCAGATACCTTGTAAAGAAAGCTTTATCACTTATGTTAAATTTTAAGTTTATTTTTTTTAATGGAAGGTAAAAATTTGTTTAAGTTATGCAGCCTAGTAGGTTGCTGATTTGGTTTTGGAGTGTTTTGGACAGAGGAGAAAACCCATCAGTTCTCTGTGTAGTTAAAAGACAAACCCTCTTTCCAGGGTTTAGAGTAAGTATTATTTCAGCTAGCTATACTCTAGAGAACTCTTGCCTGTACTCAAAATATTTGTTTTTACAAGATGCAAATCATAAATTTGCTACGTGTATAACACTTAACTTGTAGCATCATTTTAAGTAAGGGTACAGTATTTAATTTGTCCTTTCCCATTTTTACTAGAAATAAACAAAACTTGGCAATCAGGGTGCTACTGTTTAGAGCAGTTGTCTCATGTTTTGCAAAACAGAGGGGAACAACTTGAAAGTAAAGTCACTTCTGGTTGTGCTGAGATTTGTTTAGTCATGTTAGTATCTCTGGGAGGTTGTAACACTCTTGGAGTCCTGGCAGTGAAAA
>NW_009954406.1:845217-856803 GCF_000747805.2 Chaetura pelagica
AAAGAGTTGTTCCTTACAAAAAGAAAACCATTGTTGATTAAATGTGATTTTTTGGTAGATAACATTGAAAATTCTAACACAAGTCAGAGATTCTTGCTTTTTGCTGACGTGTCTAGAAGACCACCCATCTTGGACTGTGTAGTGCTGTGCTTTTAGCATTTCCACTTTGTATTTTAAATGAACATAGTCATTTAAGTATTTGTTTCAAAGTAATTCCTGACATCTACTGTTTTTCTAGGTTGGTCACCTCCAGAATGTTGTCTCAGAGTCTGTGCCAAGCTTACAAATGTCTGTTTCTGCACAACTTAAAACTGAACTCAGTAACTGTGGCCACTTTGGCTAGATGGATCCATTCTTCAGAAAAAAAGCTTTCTGACTGTGAATTAAATGAACAAACCACCCAGCAACATGAAAAAGAAGAGTTACCTGAAAGTACAGAAAACAATTCTGAAAGATGGCACATACCAGTGATGCTGGAGGAGGTTGTTAATTGTTTATCTCCTCAGCCAGGCCAGGTGAGTGACATGATTAATTAACATTTGTGATTCTGTAGCAGTCCAGCAGAAAAAAATTGTGCAATGCAAGAGTATGTTTCGTTTAGAGGAGTAAAGGGATGCTCTTTAAGAATCAGTTGCACCTTTTAAAGGTTTTAAATTATTTTGCAATTCAAATGAAGACTCTGTATTCAAAATAATAATCTAGTATCTGTATGCCTGAATCCCCAAATAAGCAGTATTGAAACTGTAGTATTTGAATTATCTCTTGCTTTTGTTCTTGTCTTTCTGGATTGTTCTTTTTTATTTCTAGGTTTGTGTTAATTACTGATAGTAGCAGGGAGTTCTTATACATAGTTATGCCATCAATTTGCTAACAGCCGTTTTCCTTTTGCATAGGAGGTACTAAGTTCATCATTCCACCTTGTTCTGAGATACTTATTTCCATGGTTTTGTGTGGTTTGAGACACTGTATTTTCTTTGAATGTGCTTAGCCTGCATTATTTGTTGTGCTTAAAGGTATTGTAGTTATAAAATGAAAGTGTGTGGTACCAGAAATAGTTTAGCATCGATATTGTGGAAGCGTTACAAGTTGTCTTACTTGGCTGTGGTTCTGTGAGTGGATTCCTTTTGGTATCTCTGTTAGCTCAGGTGTCTTTACACTGCAGTGCCGTGGTCTTCTCTGGAATGTGCTACGTCCTCATTGCAAAGGCCACAGCAGGTGAAAGCAGGAACTGGGAGAATGAAGTACCCCCCACTGAAGGAGAAGAAGAGGTTCTTGACCATCTAAAGAACCTGAAGGTGCACAAGTGTGTGGTACCTGTTGAGGTTGGGGGTGGGTGTAGATGAGAAGCTCAATAATGAGCCTCCAGTGTGATCTGGAGCCCAGAGGGCCAACCACATCTTGGGGTGCATCAAAAGAAGTGTGGACAGCAGGGCCAGGAAGAGGACTCTGCCCCTCTGCTCTGGTGAGACCTTACCTGGTATACTGTGTACAGCTCTGGAACTCTCAGCACACGAAAGATATAGATTTGTTGGAGAGGGTCCACAGAAGGGCCATGAAGATGATCAAGGGGCTGGAGCACCTCTGCTATGAAGACAGACTGAGAGAGTTGGGGCTGTTCAGCCTGGAGAAGAGAAGGCTCCTGGAAGACCTTATAGCACCTTCCAGTACCTGAAGAGGCTACAGGAAAGCTGGAGAGGGGCTTTTCACCAAGGAGGGTACTGATAGGACGAGAAGTAATGGTTTTAAACTGGAAGAGGGGAGATTCAGGTTAGACACCAGGAAGAAATTCTTTAGTGTGAGGGTTGTGAACAGGTTGCCCAGGGAGGTTGGGGTTGCCTCCTCCCTGGAGGTTTTCAAGGCCAGGTTGGATGAGGCTTTGTGAAGCTTGGTCTAGTGCGAGGTGTCCCTGCTCATAACAGGGAGGTTGGAATCTGATAATCTTTAAGGTCCCTTCCAACCTTAATAGTTCTGTGATTCTGTGCATCTGCATGGTACTGGTGTAGGCATGAAGGTATAACTATTACACATTCTCTTAACAAAAATGGTACACAGTGAAATATTTTCCACGATTTATTAAGCTGACAGGTTTTCTTATGAAGCTTAAATGCTTAAATTATTTTCACATTCCACATGCTTCTGTCTGTGAATTTAGTGCTTTTCATATTCGCTTCATAGAATCTTTTTAATTTAGGCTTATCAATGTGCAGTTTTACTACAAAAGATGAAATTATACAGAAAGAAGTATAAAGTTCAAAGTATGTGTATGTTTCTTTATTTGTGTTGCCTTGAAACCAGCACTGTCCAACAGCAGCAAAGGGATACGGATTCAGGGATCAAAAATTTGTGATCAAATCTTGAATCATTGCTTTGTGACAAGTTTAGTTTGGAACACAGTGTGTTATAAGTGTTTTGGAAACCAGAGGGAATCCAAATAACATGATGATTGTAACCTGTGTATTGCTCCTGCGTGTGTTGTACTGTTAAAGATCCCTAAGCTAGTGAAATACACGAGGAACTTAGAGTTCAGATTTCATTCATGTGTCAGAGCTATGATAATTTTTTCATGCATTAAATGAAAATATAAATTGTGGCACTGTATGTATTTTTTCAGTTGTGTAAATTTTTGCTTAAGAACTAAGAAGAGGCTCATGGGGGGGACTGTTAATTTAACTGTGTTCATTGATATTAAAAAAACTTACTTGGTGACAGAACTTGCAAAAACCCCTCTAGTTATAGTTTAAACCATGGAGAGTAACTATTGTTGTCCCTGAAGGCTTTTTGATTATTTGAATATTTGTGAATGTAAAATAGCTAATTATTGGAGGGGGATTTTTTCAGGTCTTGTATACATGATTTTGCAGATTACCAAGCTGGTGGTGGACCACTAATGAGAGATAAGAGAGCACATGTGTTCTCTTGAACAGAAACATTTTTAATATGGCTAACCTGTTTAGCATAACTAAAAATGAAAACAGCAGTTGTTTGTTTTTTTTTTAAAGGCAGATTAAATCATATATTCCTAAAACCTCAAGTTTTGAAAATAGTGTGCAAAAGGATACAATGTGTCAACTGAGTTTTTCTGGAGTAAGCATCAGTGAAACTTTGTTCAAAGATTGAGACTCTTTCTTACTGACATGAGTGGTGGTACACTTTCTGTTAACATAGATGTAGAACTAGGACTGTTGCATCATTTTACAGATTTAAGGTTATAGTCATGACAAGGAAGTCCATGAACCCTTTATTTTGTGAGAAAGGAAGGTAATGTTCTGATCTTGGATTTTGTTTTTCTGCTGTTTAATCTGCTATACACATGAAGATTTCCTTTACTTGATTTTAACACAGTTGTAATATTCTCTTTTATAAAAAAGCTGGTTTGGGCCTCTACTTCTTGTGTCTTAAGACAAGGAGTTGCCAATATAAAGAAAATCCAGTTAGAGATACAGCATTCTCCCTATGGTTTAGGTCAGTGAAAGGGATTTCATTTTACTTATAGGTGTTCCTATAAGAAAATAGATGTTCTTTAACAGTGAGTCACAGTTGAGATAAATATATTAGTATCCTCCTACTGAATATTATTTTCACAGTGTCCTTTGTGGAATCTGTTTGTCAGAGGTTTAAGCAACAGTATTTCCACTTATCTTTGAATCTTCTTTTATTGCCTTAGAGCTTGTTTCTACAAAGTCCCTGTAGTAGTCCTGTCTTTGAAGCACATTGTACAAATTAGTTTTTACTGACCTACCTCACTTCTCCTCAATGAAAAGTCTGTTGCAGTAAATCCACACAAGTAATTTCCTCTTTAAGTTTATTGTATTGACTGAACTATATTTTAGTCTTCTCAGCCCACTAGTGTTCTGTACATGTGCTTGACCAGTGTTTTTGCAGTTGTCTGAGTAGCTTCAGTTTTCTCTGTTTTCTTAAACTTTAAAGGTAGCAAAGAACCAAGCATATTTTCAGAATGAATGTCTTTGGACATCCAGAAGCACACTTTCCCAGTTTTCACCCTACTTTTTCCTATTTTATTCACTTGCCTTTTAACTAGAGATGTGGATCTCTTCCACATAATGTGGCTACAGTGGTATGAGAGAGAATTTCCTTAGCATTGAGTTCTAGTATGAGTACCAGAGGATGGAACACTGAAATTTTAATTATTCTTATGGTGCTGATAACAAAGCTTCTTAGGTTGCAAAGCTCTAGGTAACTCTTTTGACAGTGCTCCAGCATAAACAGCACATTTCTACGTATAAGATTTAAACCCCCACTAGAAGAAAAAGAAGTATTATACCCTACTCATATTTTATGGGCAAGCCTGTAATCTGATGACATCTGTGGTTTTGTCTGAAGTGTGATCTAGAATAGACTAAGGCATACAGTAAGTTCTGGGAGTATTTCTTGTTTTATGATACTTCTGTAAGCTTGTTTTTTAAATATCTGTCAATTAAATGGTAGGTGAAACTTGAGATGAGAGAGGATGAATGAGACCATTCTCTTTTCTCCAGTGTGTAAGTGATTTATTAGAAACAGTAAACTTCATATGATCTTTTTATGTCATGTTAATTTGTCTGAAAAATAAAGCAATTAGTTTTCCCCAAGCAGGCCTTGTCTGACATCATCTTGAATTATCTGGGACTTCTTGCAGAGGTGTCATCTTCAATTCTTGATAAAATTACTCAGATTATTTTTACTACCCAGCTTTCATTGAAGGAGGTATCCTCTTTGTCTTGGAAATAATGGTGATACTTAGCTTCTAGAAAGAGACAGATATTTCTTTAAATCATCCAGCTTTACCCTAAGTTTTCCTTTCAATATTGTTTTGTGCTCAGGGTAGCTACTGTTTTCATGCACCCAAATGTTAGATGAGTCTTTTTAGCTGAGAGATCATGAGCCTGGCCTTCCAAAATAACAAGAGGGAGCGTAAGATGTTGCTGACAGTCAGACATTGGTCTTTTGGTACTGAAATACTGTTTGAACTCTGCAATTAGTTTGAAGAGAGCAGTCTTTCACCTCCTGAAGTGCTGTGGCCACTGTTGGATGTTGTTGATGTGGAGCATAGTTGTTTCCTTCCTGTTCCACAGAGTCAAGTAATAGATGATGCTCGAAGGAAGCTGAGGTAGACTATGGGTGTGCAAAACCAGAGTCTGTTGTTCTGAAATTGTTGTCTTGTTTTCTTTATATCCTTGTCCATATGTCAGTATTGTTTTTCTTTTTCTCTCTTACACTGAGCGTAAACTCTCAAGGACAAAAGTAACCTTTCTCTCTCTGTACAGCACCCTGCAGAGCAGGCTTCTGTTTTGTGAGAAGGGCTTCCAAGTATCATGGTATATAAATAGTTCTGTGGCTGTGCTGGTGACCAGTGTGCTTATCGTAGTACTTCCAAAGCCATCTGCAAGTAATTTGTAACTGGAACAACCCATTTTCACTAAAAGCTTTAAAAACTGAAGTTTTCTACAGGGTGTCCAAGACAAACAGGAATTGAAAAGGATCCTGGAAAAATTATTTTTGCCTTCTCAAGCTGTATGATGTATTTTGTAGGATGCAGTCAAAATGCCAAGTTTGGCATGTAATAATAATTACATGAGAGAAATGCTGAAATACTTGTTTTGGAAAAGCACAGCACTCCATGGACATAGTAGCTGTTTTTGTAATTTTCACCTGTACCTGTAACCTATAAATTTTAACCTGGACTTGTAAAAAGGTGACATAAAACAAGTGGTTTATATAATGTTCTTTATTGTAGAAACAACTATATGTTTGTTGTTTGGTTTTTTTGTGGGAAGTATGCTGAAAGTAGCTTAAAAAATTATGACCAGTGAAATTTTTGACAGGTTATTTCCTGTTCTGCTATTTTAAAAGTTTTGTCCAAATTCTTGTGATATTAAAGGAAAAACATCAACTCTAATTGGATACTGGTCCCTGAGGTTTGTTTTTGTTCCTGAGATTATATTGTCTGTAGCTTTGCCATTGACTCCAGTGGGCCCAGGATGTTACAGAACACACAGTCTGAGTGCAGTCATGCAGAATCTCTCTCTTGTTTCTTTAAGTGGAAAAAGCATCACCAATAGATTGATAAAGATATGCTGTTGTTGTGAAACAGGAAGAAAAATCCTGGAACTTTTAAGAAGCAATAAATTTAATATAGAGAAATTCTGAAAATATTCTGAGAATTGCAGAACATACTTTCTTCCCTGTGATACCTCAGTGTTACTAGGGGGTGTTGAGAGTTGTTTCAGCTGATCATGTGGATATCCAGGTTTCAGATCACAGCTGTGTAGGGAGCTGTGTAATAAATCAATGTGTGCAATAAAATGTATGTAGAGTGTATTCATTTTCAGCAGTGTGTAACAGGAAATTTGTGAAATGGAATCTCATCAGATAGCACTGTTTAAAATGTTTTGCTAAAATAATACTTTAAAAGGGATTTTTTTTGCTCATTTTCATATGCAGAAGGTAATCCCTCAAATATATATTATTGCTTAAAGTAATAATATTATATGTGTTTTATGATGGTAGTGTCTACATGAGCATTTCTTAACTTATAAGTGATTGCTCTGTGCTCTAGCAAGCAGTCTAAATAAAAAAGTAACAAGGTAGAAGGAGGATTATTTATTTAACAAATGTCATGCAAGTTCTACAGTGTCTTCATCTGGATGAGGTCCATCATGAATGAGTGAGGAAAGAAAAGGACAGGGAAAAAAGCAAGACAGGAAATGGTGTTCACGAACAGTCATTTGAGAGGGAGGAGAAAGTCCAGTCACACTGTTTAATTATTTTAAGTTTCTTGTTTTGCTGTCTTCTGTAGTGGGTTCCAAAAAAATACAGGGATCATAAATTCCCTAATGACAGACGAATTGAAACACTTATTATTTATTTGAGAGCACTGGACATCTGTTCTCTGTTTTGAAGCTGGTACTGCTGTGTGATCAGACTGGTAACAGGAAATTAGAAATATTCATGTATTGGATCTGCATGATGGTGAGACAAATGAGGCATGGTGAAAAACTCCCCTCAGATTTTACTTTTTTTTTATACTTCAAGATTTTGCTCTTTAGAGAGAAAGCAGCTGAAAAACTTGTGCAAGGGGATTTGATGGTTACAGCTGCACAGGGAAAAATCTTTTGCTTGTAATTCTTGGACACCTGCCTGACCACCTCTTCTTCCCACCTGCAACATGGCTCTCAGCAGGCATATCTAAATGTTACCATCAGCAATAAGAAGACAGCTCTCACCAACTTTATTCTGTATATTTCTCTGTTGCAGTAGAGGAAGGGAAGCCTGCAGCTGCCATCTCCAAAGAGACCAGCAAGGGAACTTGGTTTGCCTACTGAGAACAACTCTGCAGATGCACCAAATTTTATTTTATTGTAATACTGGGTTAGCTTGCCGTTATCACTCTATCACATAACAAATGATAGTGCTTCAGGAGACTATTTAAGATGCTGTGTTATAATAAAGCAAGATTCAGTGCTTTTGGGTGACTCAGCTTGTAATGACGCTGTATATGCTCTCCTTTTCTGTTGTGACAGCATTAGTCTTTGCACCTCTTGGGGAAAACTAATAAAATTCACCAGAAAGTAATCTAAGCCCTTTAAATTTTAACTTGAGTGAGCCTATGATCCCAGAAAGGGTGATAATTAATATATGTAGCTACTCATTTCCTCCCCATCTAGTACTGTGCGTCTTATTTAGTCAGCCTTTTGGCTAAGCTTCCTTATTAAATATTTGAGTTTGCAAACAGGAATACAGACTTTTTCTACCACAGAAAATATTACTAGGATTTTAAGATCACAAATGGTGTATGGGAGATATCTGCAGCTCTGGTTTTTTTTCTACCTTTCTTGCAAGTTAATCCTTTTGTTTACAATCTAATATTTAAAATTAATGGGTATCTACAGTCATACAAATGTATGGTCTGTTTTTTTTTAATTATTTTTTTCTTCTTGCCAGAGTTTCTGAGCACATCATCTTCATTCCAGTGGTGTTTGTTGTTGCTCAGCAGCTTGAGAAAATGATTTTCCTATTTAAAACAAAATTGCGTTTTAAACACTGGAATCAAGTGATACTGTTTCAGGCTCCCTCTTTATAAAAAGTTGTATTATCTATATGTCAAGTTGCTGTAGGCACCTGGCAGCCAAATCTTATCAAAAACATGTACATTGCTTTTTTTGGGTTAGCTAGCCATAAATATTAAAGAATGGATTAGATTTTCAGTTGAGCCTTTGTAAAATTTTCATTACATCTTAAATATATCCTCAGTTATAATTGAGGAAAGAAGCTTCTTTTGAGGCAGCTGAGGAAATCAGCTCTGTCTTGCTAAGTCTAGTGATTAGCTGAAGTCATTCAAACATTGAAATTTTAATTTCCTATGGAAATGTTAATAATGGCATGCTTGAGTCAGAATGTCATTAAATCTAATTCCAGAGAACTTTACTCTTAGGAAAATTATTAAAGTAAATAATGCATACTGGAGCAAGGCCTGCCAGAGCTGGCTAAAAGCAGGTGACAAAAGCAGGTGGTGGTGGTTTTTGTTTGCTTCTCTTATGTCTGATCTGAGAGGGAAGGGGGAAAAGGGCTCATATCTGATCCGTTCCATTGAAAACATTAGCTCCCAGTAATCTTTATGGATGTTTCACTCAGTTACATGAAATGCAGAGTTTGGCTGGTGTGTTGCACACTCTGTGAGGAATTGCCACTTGGCCAATGGTAGAGGTTCTGGGACACAGCTCGTTTTGCTTCTAGAACTGTGAGGATCGGAGTGGTTTGCTAGCAGATGGACCTCTGACAGGCTTCTGTGAAGGAGCTACAGCTGATGGCTGAGAAAGCAGTCATAGATTTTAAGATAAATTGTAGATGTTTGTAGGTGGAGTATTCCAGTATGTTCTGTAGACTCAAGATCACAAATTAAGGTATGTGGTTTTAGAAAATATGTGAAGAAGGCAAGACAAGTAGGTAAAATGCCTTTTAAAATGTTTTAATACAAAAAAATGTTCATAAGTGAAGAAGGTATTATCTTGCCTATAAAATTGCTGTTTCATATTTAGCTATAATGCGAAATTTGAACCTGTGAACAGAGTATATTTGAAATTAATTTTGAGGCTACTGAGTGATTATGATTGATGAGGTCTTCAAAATATATTCATAACCATCTTTTCTCCCTTCTGTGTGGAGTGATGTAGAGATGGTTGGTAGAGAACGCAAGTTACTGAAATGCTTGAATGTTTGGATCTAGTAAGTGATCTCACAGATACTTCACCTCTATACTAATATACTTTAGTAGCATCCTCTGCTCATGTAACAATGAGATAAATTGGAAAAATGGGTAATAATGATTGCATTATGTTTAATAGTTGAATACACCAGTCTTGGAAAATAATTCTATATTGTACTTTATCCATTATGTGAGAAGGTTGTTTTCCTACAAAATGCCAACTACTTTGTGTAATGTAAATTGTTAGACTTGGAATGTAAACAACTTCTTTATCATTTCATATGTCCTCTCAAAGGTGCTTTTGGAAAACATTGTAGTCTGGTTATGTTCCACTTATCAGTCTTTTTTAAAATTACTTGTAATCACTATAAAGGACTAATAGGAGATACTTTTTGCTTACAACTAAAATAATTTTTTTCTGTGTACTTACTTCGTATGCTTCTTTCTATTCTCTATAGTAGATACCAGAAAAAATTGTTTGTATGGTGTGGTATATTACCATTAGAAAAAATATAAGGGTGTTTTTTTGTTGTCTTTTTCTGGCAGTTGGTATCATAAGGCATACAACTTGTTAATCCCTATAGTATTTTCCCTGGCAAGTTCAGCTCTTGTGGACTTGAGAAGGGTTTGGATGGGAGTTGTGCCTCTGTAGATCTGTCCCTTAATCTGTACAATGTAGCAGCTCATACATTTTATAGCAATGTCATTAGCATCAACTTTTTGGTAGTAGATGCAGAGTTTTAGAAAGCTTGTTTACCTTTTGTATGTTTCCAACATTTTGAAGTTAGCTGCAGGAAAACTTGGAATGTCTGCTTTGCTCTACAGGGTAACCTCAACCACTTTTTGCCACAGATGTTTTTATTTTCCAGAACCTACATTTTAATTTTTTTGTTAACTAATTTTATATTGGAACACAGCAGTATTTTGATATTGGTTGAAGTTAAGATGACATTAAAACATACACTCGAGTAGTAAGTCACTTTTGTTTTTGGAGTTCCTTGTAAAAGTAACAGAATGCTGATGCACATTACAGCTTCTTCAGAATTGGAGGTAAGGCCTTCAGAGAATCTCAGTGTTTGTGTACAGTATGTGGTTCTCTTGATTTGTGGTAATTTCCCTTCTGTGTGACAATAGTTTTGAAACAATAAGAAATCAAAATAGATATTCTCCAGTTTAAAAACATGTCTAAGTTACTGTATGAAAGGAAACATTTTTTTGAAAATATTGTAAATTCTTGTAAGAGGAAGGAAGAGTTTTTAGTCTGATGAAGACTAAATAATGATTCTTTCTAAATTACAATGGTATAAAAATATCCTGATAAAAATGCATTAATATCTTGGACTGTCTTTGGCCTCTCTTTTTTAGTATTCTAGGATAATTTTTCTTATTTGCATGTGAATAACAGTAAAGTTTAAATGTGTACAGTTTCTTAATTTATTTAGAGAAACATTAAAACCCTTCCAGCACTTCTGTAAAAGTACATTTCTCTACTAATAAATCTTTGTTGTGATCCCATGAGTAACTAGCTTTTATAGTATGTGCCACTGTGCCAATATTTTTTAACAATCCATTTTTATTTAAAATAATTTTAAAAGTCCTGCCTTTTGGCAGGTATATAAAATAAGTGTGTTTTTTAAATTTTTGTATATGAAGCAAAGATAAATTCTGGGGTGGTTGTGCAAAAACAAAGAATCCTTTCTCTACAGGGTTTGTCTATGCATATATTAGGACATAGTGATAGGTGCAAGAAACAGATTTGGGATAAATTGGAAGGATGAACATGCCACATCTTGAATTAACTAAAGAAGCAGCATTTATTACTGAGAAACATTAAAATGTAAGGATACATGCTTTAGAATCAATCAAGGCTAGATAGCTAGACTTTGCTTTTCAAATATAGTTTAAAGGCCTTGCTAAATGGCTGTGAGAAGCTGCACATCTTTCAACTTCAATGAGGAAATTCTTTCAACAGGTGTCACCTCTAGCAGAGCTATAGGTGTTACCCCTGACAGGAGAAGATGAGAAAGAGTAATAGAAACTTCCTGTCTTCTCATGCATAATTGTTAACTGCTGGGGTTTTTTTTGATGACTAAAATGACAATAATCATGGAGAGGAAAAAAAAACACCCTCAAGTGGATAGGTCTTCCTATCAATATTTTTGCTCTAGCAGAAGTAGTTCTAGATTTCTGGTAGTTCTAGAAATAAGGTCTGATTTCATGAGTTTGACAGATGCCATTTTCTAAAACCAGATGATGGTGATGACAAAGTTTGAATCAAATGTACATGGTGTTGTGTATGTGTATGTATATATATGTATATATTTTTGTAGAGAGGATTTATATTTTTCTAATGAAAACCTTTGCAGATGTGTAGTTGTTCAGCA
>NW_009954406.1:857099-858877 GCF_000747805.2 Chaetura pelagica
ACCTCTCTGCTGGCCTTGAATGTATAACCAGTTATAAAAATGACAAAGTGACCTCTTATAAGTGAGAAATGATACCCTATTGAGAAGCCCTTTGTAATAGAATGTAAACCACTTGTTTCTGAAGTAGTAAAATCTTCTTTGGTCACAACTAGCACTTAATTAATTGTGTGGGCTGTTTTTTCTTCAATATTATAGCCTATTACTGTCTTTAGAGAGCTTTCTGCTATACACATTTTATAATACTAATACAGTTCCTGCACATTGCTTATATTATCTGGGGTAATGTTCAAGATGTGATTCATTGTAATGGTTTAAGAATTTATAAAAATATTTGTAGAGTCATTTTGAGTATTTTATCTCTGTGGTATGATTTTGTTGGATTTTATTTTTTGAATAATTCTGCAGACACAGTCAAGTACTCTCTTAAGTACTTCTTAGTGAGACATTAAAGAGTTTAGTTTTTGTAAATAATTGTATTTCAGATGTTTTGAGTATGGCTTATTATAGGTTAAATGATTATTCACTACAGACATTTTGATCTGGTCTAATAAAAACATGAGCTATGTACACTGGATTTCCATTGCAAACATATTTAACAGCTTGGTTTGTAGAAAGAAAAGTAGCACTTAAGATGACTGTGTCCCAGTATTTTTGAGTTTCTGTAGTTTGTATACTGGAAGAATTAATAAGCATGATTAAATCATGTGTAAAATGTGTAAAAATACTTTCTCCCTTAAGCTCAAGACTGTATTTGTGTCAAACTACCAGTCTAACCATTGGTTTATGTTTGATCAGGCATCGTTTGTATGGATATAGACATTAAAAAGCTGCATTACTCAGTGGTCTTTGTTATATCCAATCTTAACTCTATGAAGAGAGAGGAAGTTGAGTGGAGCATCATGTAAGTATTACAAAAGACTAAACATATGCTGGGTGAATAAGCAGTTATTTAGTTTTTTTCTTGTGCATATATATCTTATATACTGTTCACTAGTCAAAGGCTGCTTTAAATTCAGATTTTTTTGTCTCATGAGTTATATTCCTACAACATTCAAGCTCTTCTCAGATAGATAATCATGGAACCACTGAATGGTTTGGGTTGGAAGGGACCTTTAAAAGTTATCTACTCCAACTCCCCTGGTTTTGAAAATTAAACTCAGACTTAACGGGTTGATTCATTCCTACAAGGTTTGCTGGAAGAGCCAGGCTGAACAAGAAAGCCAGTGGAATGGCTTGGTGCTGCCAGAGGGGGCAAGTCTGGCTTCCCTGCTCCCCAGTGTCTCTGTCTCTATGCTCCTGGCCCTCTTGACTCTCTGAAAGTCAGTTAAATACAGTGATAGGCCAGAAATCAATACAGCTTTTTCTTCTGTATTACTTTTCTAAGCCATGCTGGTAAGTGAAATTGGCTTATGGAAGTAGCTAGTAAATACCAGTTCTTGCCGAAGTGAACTAGAAGCAGGAAGACTTGCACATGAGAAGATAGCACAGAATTATTTCACTGTGAGAAGTAAATGAAGTATGCCTGTTTCCAGAACAGTTACATCTTTTTCAGTTGGTAAAAATTGTGTTCAATATCTAGATCTGTAGATATTGGTGTTGGTTCTGGGGAACGTGTGCTTTAAGATTCTCAGTATAATTGCAACATTCATACTGCCTGTAGCCCTCAGGCGCTTTACCTGTTCCACCATGTGTTTCAGACCTAAAATACAACTCTTAAGCTCTTTTTTACAAGTTTGCTCCTACTTAACAGGTCTGAAACTGCACTCTATGTGCTGCTA
>NW_009954406.1:858938-894754 GCF_000747805.2 Chaetura pelagica
CTGTCAACTTGCAGTTGATTTCCAGGTGAATAAGTCAGCTTCCAGCCTATAAGTACAGGGCCAGTGTGCAGCTAAAGCTTCAGCTAATAATGAGCAGCCTTTTTTGAGAAAGAATATTTACATCAGTGTGTACATATATGTACTGCAGGGCTTCTCAACAGGTTGCCTGCCTTGGGTCTGGACAGCTCTTGTCCACTCTTCTCTCCAGTTGGTCCCTCTGTGTTGGCACTATTGGAGCAGAGTCAGACAGCAGGAGAGGCAGGCTGCCTTTGCTGAGGTCCTGTGTTTGGCAGCCTGGACATCCCAGCCTCAGCATTCACAAACAGCAACTGGGGGAGAAGTCTTGATTTTAAATCTAATTAGTTTTTGGAGGTCCATGAGACTGCCAATAGAAGAGTCATCCAGGATTATCTTCCTTTTAATTTTCTTTTAGAACTTGAAAATACCATTACTGCTCAATACAATGGTAGAATTGTTGAAATCGTAAAATCTAAACAGACATAGTTTTTTACCTGAACAGGGAAATGGCTGAAGGCTTTTTGTCATTCTCTTTGTGCTCCCCATCAGCTGAAGATTACCTGACAGAAATTTCAGCCTCCAAGTGTTAAAGTTGGTCAGAACTCTAAGCAGCAGAAAACAGGATCTTTCAATGAAAAATGATATTTTATTAATATCTATATGCTTATCAAAAAGCAGATTTAAAGTCTGCTACTCCAGCTTCAAATGGTATAAAGCATTACTTGTATTTTTTTTTTTTTTTGAGATGTTTATCTGAAATGGAGTTGAAACAATGCTCCTGAAATTCTCTTCTTCATAAACCTGTTTCAGCAGTTGTGTCATATAGTTTTGGTCATCTAAATTTAAAACAGGACTTTTGCTAAGAAGGTCAATGAAACTATTTTCCTTCTGATCTTGCATCCTTGTGGGTGCCTCGATAGTTCTTCTGTAAGAAAAGTTTTACTGGATGAGTCAGTGCACTGAGTCATAGGCAGCATGAAGCCTGTAGTGTTCTAGACTAATTGGTAACAGTCTCAAATTTAATTAAAGCACAGTTGTCAGGTCTGTGCTACTGATTGACATCCCACTGAAGTATTTTGTTTTCAGCAACTTATATTAATTGTTCTTTGCTGTTTAAATTTGTGTGGTTTAAGATCTTGTTTCTGTTGAACAGACTTGCCATTGCCATTATCTTTTACTATCCTCTTTATGATTTTTTTTTATAGTGCTCACTTTGAATTTTTCTCCCGTTAGGTCACATATTCAGTAATTATGCTTTTTACCATGCCTTTGGATTTACAGATGTTTAGAGTCCTTTGAGGGTTTTCTTTAAAGTTTTCTTAATTAAGGACTGTCCTATTAGTACTGATGAATTTTTTTTCACTTTTCCTAAACTTTTATAAGCATTATGCAAAATTCCCTGAAAGTTTAAAAAAAAATGGTTTTTTGTGTTGATTTGCAGATCATATTTTCAGTTTTGTTACTTTTCATTTCTAATATTCATCTTGTGTTGCACTCTGTTTCATAGTAACAAATGGCTTTTCTTTATCCCAGTGTCTGCCCATCATCCCCAGATGATGGCAGTGGTTTCCAATATCATTGGAGTCTTTCTCCTTCCTGTTCTTCAGTTTCTTTTTGTGTTTCTTTCTGTGATGCAGCTTGAAGAGGCAAAGAACTATATGGTGGGAGGGCAACAAGATGCACAACACACAGAGGACATGTCTTGAAGATATCTGTCTTTCATTAAGAGAAAAAAAACCACAACCTTAGGGCTGTGGGAGAAAAACAAAGTTTAATATTTTTTATCATTTGCATTATTAAAAAAACCCCTTGCTGACTTTGTGTAGGACTCTTGCTTTTCTCCAGCTGAGAACTGAGGAGTGAGAACTTGAATGGATGGTGACTTTCTTTGCAGCTGAGCTTCTTATGTTCAATACCTTGGAGACAGTATTTTTGAACTTTCTGAAACAGTATTTTGGAACTTTCAGAAACTGTCTGTGCTACTGAATCTGGAATGGTGAAGAAGAAATTTCTTTCTGCATACCTTCAGAGGTAAAAGATACTATGCTAGCATTAATTTTTACTCTTCTGGCCAGTTTTTCCTCTCTCCTAAGGCTCTTTAGATCCAGAGAATCTTGTTAAATCAGAAGACCATCAGTAATACCGTTCTGGTTCCCATCAGAAGTGTAGCTGACTAGTTGCTTGTTCTCTGGCAGTGCCCAACAGCAGGTGCTAGTGGAAGCCTTACAGAAGGGGGTAGTAGAGAATGATTATTTTCCTACCTTGTATTACCTTTAAGGGTCTGAGAGTAGTTTAAGGATATCCTTGGGGAGTGGAAGCTGAGAACTGTATTTGTGTAACATCACTGGCATAGTCTTTTTTTCAAGTTTGATTAATCTCTTAAAAAAAAAATTGTTAGCCTTCTCCCTGCAACATGATAACCATAGTTTCAATATTTGCATGAAAGACACTTTCTTTTATTTGTTCTAACTTGATGCGTGATAATATCATCAGGTTCCCTGGGCTCTTGTATTTTGAGGTAAGTGAATCATACCATCTGCTACAGCTGTATAAAAGCAATGTTAATAGTCCTCCACAGAAAATTGCTGGAGCCTTTGGATGTTATATTGGACCAGAGAGATGTGTCCTAAGGGACTCCTTTTCCACATTTCCCATCTTCTTGTCCTCAGCTAAGCCCAGTTTCATATAAAGCAGCAGTGATGGAAGGTGTTCTGTTCTCTCCTGAAACCATCATTCAGTTAGCTCTGAAATTTGTTCTTTGAATGTGATTTTCTTGTTTTCTGGATTGTAGAATTCCCTCGCATCATCTTTCTCCTAGGAATGCAAAGACTCGCTGATGCAGTTCATTCTGAGGCTTCTTCCTTTCTTGATTTGATGGATTTTCCTCCTCACTTTTTTCCTTTGCCTTGAATTTATCTAGTTCTTCTCCTTTTCTAGCAATTCTTTCTGCTTTTCCAGTTGTTCTCATATTCACCATCGCTTTTTACTCATTTGGTTTTGCATATATTTAAAGTGATTTAAACCCCCCGCATTTTAAAACAGGCATAGGGTTGTAACTTTTTCATGTAGCTATTTGTTCTATTTAATCAGTTTGTGAAGGTGCTTAGATGTTTTGAATATGGTCACCAATAATATTTATCCCAGAAATCAGTTATTTAGGAGAAAAATGCAGAATATTTCAAAGCATCGTTTTAAATTTGAAAGAGGCAGTAAAGATTTAAAGCAAAAGTACTCACAGTCTCTGAGAATAAATTTCTACTGGAAGTATCCAATTTATAGGTAGAGTAACATTGGATAAAAATCTTCCATTTCAGCTAAACTTTTCTTACTGTGTGCAGATTTATGAAGATTTCTGTTGTGGAGTCTTGTAGTTCAGATTTTACACTTTGGTTACTGTCATATTCTGTTTTGTACTGTAATAGCAGTAGTAGGATCTAGTTGTGAGTTGTGATTCTTTTGTAAAGTTACTGGCTCTTCCTTGGACAAGTCCATTGTTGTACATATAATCTCAATTACAGAGTTAAAAACTGTGATAGTTTCCTATTTGTTCTTACCTCGTTTCCCACACACCATTTGTGCATACAAATGTACATGTGGTTTTTTTGTTTATCACTTCAGACTTCTTTGGGCTGGGTTATTGCCTATTGGATTGAATCAGTCTGCTCTAAGTTTGTGTAGTGAAGATAAGGGAATGACATTTCTGACTTGTTAATGGGATTTTTGCATCTCAGAACACAAGTCTGGAACATCCCAACAGTAGTGGGATTTTCATTTGCTTTAGGTAGAAGTAGTATTCAGGAATTAATAACATGATAACAATAGCCATTATTTTCCCTTGTACAGTTCAATAGAACATTTAGGTGAAATATTAAGAGGTTGTCCTCAGTGCACAGACAGGGGGTTTGCCTTGCTGTGGTAGGTGGATTACTTTTACAAATGTTGCAGAAAAGTTCTTTCAGATTAGTTAGCTCTTTCAAGCAGCATTAAGTGACGTCAAGAAACAGCAGTGCTGAAGTATTTGTTAGTATTGTGCTTGCTGGAGTAATTAGAGAATTAAGACTTTAATTCAGTAAATGTTACCCCAAAATTCTCTCTTCTTGACCTGACTTGATCGACTGGACAAGAGTAAGTGCACAGAACCTGATAGAGCTGGCATTTAGAAAAGCCACAAGATGGAATTTAAAACATACTGAGGCATGAAGCAATTAAGGTACCAATTTTGGAATAATTTCAAAGGCTATCATAGTTAAAATAATTTAACAAACAGTCCAATAAGTACTCCTGGGAACATGCTCTTAGCCCTGTGATTTTTAAAAATATTTTTGTAAAGAACTTCTCTAACTGTTTTAGGAATGTCTATTTTTTTCTTCAGCAAGTTAGATTGTTCACATTAAGAATTTTCTATTTGAGTAGTATATTCAAATACGTAAATGTTAAAAACAAGAGGAGAATACAAAGGGCAAATTACCAAAATCAACTATGCAATTATTTTAAGCAAGTATTGAAAGTTGTGTAAAACAGTGAGTCTTACCATCACAAATGGATGTCCATACTGTTATTTTAGGAGACTGAGCTTGCAGTTACTAGTTACCACATCAAACTGAGTTTCAAAATGTTTATTTAGTAATTTGATTACATACCTTTTGAGTGAAAGGATGTAGTTTTTAATTAATTATGGTAATGCCAGTTTTTCTTGGTCGGGCATTTTGTCTTACTAATGTTCTGTGAAGCACATGAGGCTTGAACATAATGGCCATCCATGTCTACCAGCAGAACATGCCATCCCCAAATGTGTATGTACCTATCATGCTGCAAAAATTATTTCTTCTTCAGATAGCTACATATACATTTAGATCTTGGTTAAGGAGGTTGTAGGGTGAAAGATAATGGTAGTGAATCCACTCGATTTGACAAATTGGTTTACATCCATACCTTGACTTTCCTACTAAACACATTTTCTTCAGTTTACCTGCTTTCATCAGTGCAGCTGGGGACAAATGCAACCCTTGTTTTTGAGTGCAAACTGAATTCTTGTGGTGTGTGTTCTAGTATATTATTGATTGTGGGTTGATATTCTTCTATTTACATCAGTGATCTTCATGTTCAGAATGGAGTGTGTTTTTATTTTGCAAGTTAGGAGTCTATGATACCTTTGCAATGCTGGTAACTGGTGTGTTGTCATCTTATTACTCACTGCAGAATAAAGTGTACAAGATAGTGAATAATTGTCATTGATTTGGGCAGAAACGAAATAATGGGGCTAAGGTTTGCATTAAGGTATTCAACTCTTCCATATAGGGATTTTTTTTTTTTTAGGGTAATAACACACCCATGGTATTTAGAGTAGATACTGCTGTTCTTGAATGATTCCACTCTTTGGAAGGAAATGAAAGCAATTCAGGTTCTCCAGCAGGGCCTCTTATGTGGCCTCATTTGTATCTTGTTTGTGTAGACTGAGTAAGTGCATGTGTCAGCCTGCATGAGGATGGTGTGTGGCTAAGTACCGCACATCATTTAAGAGAGAAGAATACTCCCAGTTTAAAATAAGCTTAATAGCATAAGGAGTTATGTAAGATTTCATTAAGTAACCAATTGGGAACACATGTATTATACCAGTAGGATTAAAATCTATTTTTTCATCTTAATTTTGTTTTAGCCTGACATGGATTGTACTGCAGTGAGAGAATCACTGCAAGCGTCACATAAAGAAAATTGGAATGTTGATAACACTATGGAGAAAATAACTAGTTATGAATATCATCCAGTTGTTTCAGTACTTGGTATTATATCTTTACTGGTTGTTGCTGTATTCACAGCGTGAATGCTGAGCTGTGCATTTGATTGCTGTTGGAAAAAATCTCTCACTTGAAAGTTAAGAATTCTAGAGGTTTCTGCTTCTGTCCACTCCCACCTGTATTGTCTTGACTTGTATGGTCCATGGTGTTGGAATGGGTTCCATGTTTCTAGGGTGTTGTCTTCAAATCAGGAATGTACGTGAGCTTCGTGCTTTTCTGGATAAAGGACAAATGGGTGAGGCTAAGCAGGATAGTTTCTATTAAAGAATGAGTCTCTTCTTTTAACATGCTCTCCTTGTATTTATTTAGGCTTCTCTGAAATGGTATTACCCTGCTGTGTGCTGTAAAGTGGAAATAAATGTCATTGTTGCTATGGTGGGTAGATTTTTGGGAAATGAACAAAAATGTTCTCTGAAAACATTTGCTGCAGTTGGGCTAATACAGTATTGGGGCTATTACTGTGGTTTTCTTTAAGTGGTAGAGGGATTTGATGCTTCCATTCCCTCTGAACAGGTGTAGCTGGTTTAGGGATAAATAATGTGTAGTGGTCGGTGTTGTTTCCTATGCAGGGGCTTTGGAACTAGATGATCTTTAAGGTCCCTTCTGACCCAAACCCTTCCAACTTTCACAGAAGAGTGAAAGGGAGATGAGTGTGATTAATTTTCTGCAAACAGAGACAATCTGGGGATATACTTTTCAGTGTTACAGTACCAGCAAAGTTAAGATCAGGTGGGTTGTATACAGAACAGTGCAAGCTTGCAGGCATTAAGAAAGGGCAATTGTGTGTTCATGTCTGGAAGAGATCAGTACTGAATGTGTTGAGAGTTAGATAGAAAAAGAGTTTCTGGTAGCTCAGATTCTGCTTGTGGAAGAGAGGATTTAAAATTATAATGGCTTTTTAATTTTTCTTCTGCAACTAATTTTTGGATTGAGATATAGGTTAAAGCTAAGTTGTGTGCATTGATTCCAAGACAGCTGAGCACTCTAGGCATGTTCTCAACACTAAACCCATGAATAGTCTTTTGGAGGTAAAAGAAACTACATCTGAAGATGAACATGTCTAATTGCTTTGCTCCGGGACAGATTAATACTAATCTATGTAGTTGCATGGAATCATTACTGTTGTCTCCACGGTCTCCCCTGCTCCGTCACACTCATTTGTTTGTTCTTAAGTTGGGTAATATTTTGGTTTGAAAATAACTGTGTTGGATGTGTGTACAACTTGTAAAGCAAATGAGCTTTGCTAATGGTAAGTGCTTTGGCCTCTAATAAATGGTCATGGCATAAAAGCAGAATTCTAGTGAAACTGAGTAAAATTATTTGTTTGCAGGCAATAAATAATAGACAAAATGGACAGGAAAGTTTTCTGTATTTATACTCTTTTCATTTGTGGTAAGAGCTGGCTTATTTCCTGTTGTTTGCAGGGATTTTTAAACCAGCTTTTCACATGGACTTAACCGTGTGTTAAGCAGCATTCGTTTGGTTAGTTGTGTTTTAAAACAGTGCTATTGATTCAACTAACTGGTTGATTTAACTACTGTGTATATCTAATCTGTAATTAAGTTGGATGTAGTTACTCTATGCTTCTTGTTTCAGCCAGTAAGAACTATCAGAAGTGAGCCAAATCAGCTCTTGATTTTGTAACATGCTGCCACAGGTAATACTTTGTAAACAAAGTGTGTTGTCAGAAAGTGAAGAGTTTGGTGTGCTGCCTTTTTCCAGGTTTTGGCTTATCTGATGGTATCTGTACTGTCATGTTGAAATGCAAGCAATTAGTTGAACAACTTCAACGTAAAATAGAGTTTATTGTGTGAATGTCATTAAAAAAAAATAAATAAAAAACTGCCTTTCCAAAACTGTGTACTTAGTCATGCCATTGTGTTCCATGATTTCTAGCATTGCACATTATATTAAAATACACAAGTACTACAACTGTCAATGTTATTTGCCTTAAAAGAGAAGTAGAGAGACACTTGTTCACACCACAGATTGTGGATACACATTCATTTTCAGTGACTTGTGTCAACACTGCAGACACTTGAAACATGTTTTATTACTGTAATTACATGTTGCTGATTAAGCCTTATTGTACTGCTATCAAACCAGCTGCAGTGTTGCCTGCAGGAGGCTGGAAATTCCCAGTGTTCTATTATATGCTCTGAGGGGCAGTCAGGGCCTTCTGTAATCAATGAATTATATGAAAACTGTATAATTCTGTGAGGGTTTTTTGCTTGTTATTTTTGCCAGTGGTGAATGACAAGATTTTTCTCAGGGTCTATATAATGTTTTGATTACTGTATTAATGTAACAGAGTGTTGAAGTAAATGATATGTCATCCTGTTCTCACTAGAAGTTTGAACTCATATTTGTGGTAGGAAATTAATCTGGTTTTAATTGCCTGTGAGCCTGAAGTATGTTCCTTTTTGTAAAGCTGATCTCACATAAATATAAATCAGTAACTGCCTGTTCTTTAATTATGTATTAGTGTATTGTACCTGCATACTAGATGAGAATATGAGCATCTCAAGTTACAGTGTATTGGAGGTCATTAAATCTTCTCTGCTCTATGAAGTTTAGTAGCACTGTGTTTCTAATTACTGAAAAATGCACTGTGTGTTTGTTGCTTCTTTTAGAGTGGCTATGTTTAGCTACAGTAAGGCAATCACTCACTTTCTAAGTAAGCCCATAGGGATGTTTGACAATACAGAAAACAATTGGTGTAAAACATACTATATAATTACAAAAGTATTTTTAAAAATTATCTGTTATTGTAAATGATTTTGAGCTATTTGAATGTTACATAAAAAATCATGTCTGTTATTTAAGAATACTTTTCAGTATTTCTTAAGTACATGGCTGATTTCTACCATGGTCCAAAAATTTTGTTAATTTAATGAAAAGATAACTAGTGTAACCTGCATTGTCAGTAGTGGTGCCTCTTCTTCCCTTGCCACTTTACACATGACCTTTTCCCTCTTCAGGCAGAGATTATTTCTGCTAGAAGTAATGAAAATTTTCTAGAAAGGATGCTGAGATATGTTTGGACCAAGTGATTTGCAGAAAATTTTTATTTCCTTTAGGTTGTCAGTCGTAAGACTTAGGTGCACAAAATTTTACTGCTGTTTAGCAATAACTGCATTCATGAATTGTAAGGATAAACTTTACTAATACTGTTGTTGCCTTATTGCAAATATTGCTGTCATATAAAGGAGGAATTTGAGCCAGCACAGTTGTCTCTCTAACAGGCCTTGTAAATAAGGCTGATGGTCTAATAATACCAGAATGTGGCTTCTGATGATACTTAAACCTAGCTCTCTATTAATGTATCCATTTATGTGTTTTGTTTGGGTGCTAGTAAATCTTCAAATAACTGGAACAAGAAGTGGTTGATCAATACAATGCAAAAATATGACATGCAAAAATAGCATAATATCATGTCATGGCAAATCTTTTCATAGGTCACAGTATTAGCAGACATAATTAGCATCCAGTGCAAGAAATGGGGCATCAAGCAAGGTTTGGAGATACCAGAACTAATTTGACTCTTAGGATATGCTACTTTACAGTACAATATTTTTTTGCTACAGACAGTCCCATGACAGCAGGTCCTCTGTAGTGGTCTGTGCTTTGAAGTAGAACATCCTTTTTTATAACTTTTAGTCTACCTTCTTGCAGTGTTAAAAGTGGACAATAGCAGTTTGGTGTTTGACATGCCTGTGTTAGGGAAGCAAATGCTGCTAGATAGGTTAATGTGAAATGACATGATGAAGCTAGAAATCTGTTACGCAGTTGCTCAAAGTCTGCTTCTAATGTTCTGTTCTACTGATTAACCCAAACATCTGCAAAGAGAAAAGCATCTAAATTACAGGCTGCCTTGGGCAATTGCTGTATCCTGCTCCAGCACAGTACTGTTCCTATCCTGAGCGGGAAATAGTCATCACGTGTGACCTTTTCAAAGAAGCACAGGTCCTAGAGCTGGAGTAGGGTAGCCTGGGTTCTCTTAACATCAAAAAGAAAGCTGGTAGTATGTCATGTTTTGATGAATGTGCCCCAAGCTCACAGTTAAGTACTGTGATATTTGAGACAAAAGACAGGTGACGTGGCAGAGCTGGAGGATGATGTTGTACATGAATAGCATGATTTCACTTTACAAACATTTTTATTTTTCAAAAATGTGAAGAAAAATAGAGAGAGATTATAGAATATTACATTTTTCAAGTCAGCTGAGCATCAGTATACTAAAGAACAGAATGAATTCTGTTAATCATATTGTTTTCCTTCTGCCCAATTCCATGGCGAGAGAGTGTGTTAAATAAAAGCTCTCCAGAGAAGTTAAATTCTTAATAACTAAAATAACTGGAAATGAAAAATGAAAGGACCAAGGCGGTAGGGCAAGCATTTTAGTATTTTCTGAATGCCTACTATGGTAAATATTTCTATTTGGTGATAACATTGTTCAGTGTTAAAATGTGCATCATGTGTTTGCAGTTTAAGGTACTTATCCAACACAGTTTTGGTATGGACTTGTCTGGGGAGGGAGTATATGAAATATTAGGGCTGGGTGTGTGTTTGTTGGGTTGTTTTGTTTTGTTTTTTTCTTAAAGCTTTCTCATGAAATGAGAGTTCTGCTGTATACTTTGTAGAAAACAGTACTTCCTGGTGTTTGGGGGAGAGCCTTTCCTAAGAGATTACAAATGCCATAATATTTTGAATTTCTGCATGTCTAACTTAACTTTCACCTTTGTATGCTGAGTTTGAGAAACCTTTTTTTAATATGTTCAGATATGAGTTACAAAGAATGAAATTAAGGAGTAGCTCAGAGGAGGACAGAAGAGATCTTGCCGAGTTGGTTATTGGAAAAAATGTTAATAAGCTTTTACTGCATGAATAACACTGAAAACAAATGGGAGGTTATTCTTGGATCACTGCCTTTTGACTTCATCTTATAGAGGAATAATATATTTGAAATGCATTTGAAAACATGTCACATTTTTAAAATATCCATTACATAATCAGTAGGGAGTGTTATATGAAATAATACTGCTAAGGGAAAACTAAAGCATTTGGGTGAGTAGACTTTTTTTTTTGTTTGTGTTGAAGGTAAATTACTCCTCTTAAACCACAACTTTCATTCATAGTGTAGTTGAATTGGTAGCTGTGTACAATTCAGGATCTAAGCTTCGGCCAAGGGTGAACAAAAAAGTATATTATTTTTCAAGGTGACTGTTTTCTTCTGGAGAATGCCATGGGTTTTGGTTTGTGGTGTTGTTTTTTTATGGTTTGGAGGTTTTGGTGTGTTTGTTTATTACTTTGGCATGCTCCAAACCAAACTGAGCATATCTTTACATTGTTATATTCTTATCACGGTTCAGTTAGCAGAAGGGCTGTTATTGTCATTAATAATGTTGCAAAGTTATGTGACTGTTATCTAATGATGGAAACATTTGTGTGATTTCTATACACTGTAGGTTTTTAAGCATGTTAGTCCTATCACAGTTGTAAATTGAGTCCAGCCATGAACTTCAGTTGACAGGAAAAAGACTCCATATGTCTTTCAGACGAAAAGTGATCCTACTTCCATTAGTCTCTTTTAAATAGATTGTTACCATAATAAGATGTTCCAAAGTCAACACCAACATGTTGGATTGTTCTGTGTAACTGAGCTGGTGTAAGTGACTTTATCCGTGTGTGACTTTGCAATGGCACTGCAATCAATAGGTTTTGGGGTTTTGTTTGTTATATAAATTTAAATAAGCTTTTAAAGAAATGCCTGTAATTTTTATTCATACATAAGTGTGTTCACAGTGGCCTAAGGGAAATAATTAAATTCCTTTCAACTATATTCTTATATTTGCTGCACACAATGACTGTCATAATTTGTTCAGAAGTAATTATAAGATTAACTTAAAATACAAAAGATCTGAAGTATGTAAAGAAATTTGAAATTACTTCCTTTTATCTCTGACAAAATTATGCCTTAATAGTGCCTTTTAAATTATTAAAAAGATTAAGTCTAGCTTGCTACTTGTTATTATCATTTTCTTGACTGTGTTGTTCACAATATGTCTTGAGATATATATTTTTTTTTTCTCCCCATTATATTTGTTCATAAATGTGATCAGTCAGAACTACTGCAGCAGATGTTGACATGTGGCTTCAAAAGTGATGAGCTGCAAAATAAAGATTTATTTTTTTTTGCATGTACCTCAAATAACATTTTTGAGGCTTAAGTTAGAAGCTTTGCTGTACTTTGCAAAAACGAATCTTAAAATTTTTTTGAGAAAGGTCACGGTCCACATGGGAAGGAATATAACACTATGGTTATCTGCTTTAACATAGAAATATTTACAAAACATATCTAATAGATTAAAGGTGAGTGCTATGAGAAGTGCTTGTTGAATATGTGATAAATGTTTAGGAGAAATGTTTTTTTCTGTAATGTAAAAAAATTACAGAGGAATAGAAATATGTTGACTTGCCTTTTCAGTTGTTGTATTCAGCATATCCAACCAGCATTTTTACCATTATTGTGTTTTGAGAGTTTGGGATAGTATTTACTGCCATAATTTGATTCAAAATCAGCAGTTTGTGGAAATCTTTATGGTAACCTTCAGCTGTGTGTGCTTGGAAGGCAACATGGAGAAAGAGGGCAGGAGAAATGTACTGCTTGTCCTTCTGGTGAACAGTTTTACCAGCAAATGAGGTTTGGCTTAGATACTGGTGTGAAAAACAAACACACAAAAAAACCCCAAAACTTTTTTGCTTTATTTTCAAAATGCCTTGCTGCACAGAAGAGATTCCCCCTCCCCCCCATTCATTTGGTTTCTTGTGAAAACATCTGAGTTAGAGCATAATGTAATCTCAGAGCAATAATATTTTCTGTTGATTGAAAATAACATCCTGTAACAAGTGTGTAGTTTCGGTAGTGTAGGAATACTTCAAATCCTGTTGGTCCCAGAAACAGTGTAACTGGTTGATATGGATTTAACTCATTGCCACAAGAAGATGCTGTGGCAAAGTAACTTTCAGAGACCTCTGTGGTACATGGTTGTCCAGTACATGTCTCCTACCTGAATAATTTTCCCTGTACAGTGTAGGATGCATGTATATACACAGTTTAATGTTTGTGAAACAAAGTGTTAATGTTTTTTTTGGAGATGACTGTAAATTAATCTGGGCAAAATGGATTAGTATAATTATTCTTTGTTGACTTAGCTAGTTGTATCATTACTATGTATTATATAAATCTGTTGAATAGCATTTTTTTACTATTTCTTGGTATGCATGTATCTGTTTCAAAGAAAGATCTGTTAAGACCCTCTGAAATTACATGTACATCTTCTGTACATTAAAAAATATTGAATAATATTTTTCTGTTCCTTTTCTGTTCTGCTGCATGTTGCAATATGGAAAGTTTGTTCTGATTAGGATAAATATCTTTCTTCTGTTTTCTGAAGACCTTTTTGCTTCTTGATCTGGTTGGACAGTTATCTTGAAATTAGGATACTTGAATATGCCCATAAGTTTCTGGTTTTCTAAGATGTGTGGTAATCATAGTGTAAAGCATTTTGGTGACATAAAAATGAAGTGAAATTGAAGAAAAGTCTCAACAGTATTCAAGCACTGATACTTTTTTATTGTATCCCAAAGAATGTCAGAAAAGCTGTTAAAAAGGCCTGAATTAAATGTTTGTAACTTAATTCTAGTAAGTAGTATAGATTTCACTTTTGCAGTGACTAGTTGTGCGAAATATGGTAATAAAAGTATGCAGATCATCTATTCCTTGAAAAAAAGAAAATCACAGTTGGAAAAATATTCCTATGGCATTCTTTGTCACTGCTCCTCACTTCAACTCAGTTTGTTATTCTCCTTACGTGTATATGAAATAGTTCAGTCTATTAAAATGGTAGGCTATGGCAAACTCAAGATGTTTGAACAAGAGGTCAGATATAAATATATCTTAATGCACTTAGAGTTGATACTTGAAATATAAGGCAGAGTGGAAAACAAGTTGTGTTGTGACAATGAACAATTTCTTTTGTGAATAACAAGGAAATTCAGACAACAAGTTTAGAGAACATGACTCATATAGAAACATCAGGAGAACGAAGAGGAAGGAAAATAGTCTTGAAATGTGTTGATTATTTTGTTTATGATATTACTTTTCTGTTCCTGGATTTTATTTCTTTGTTCACAAAGCATTCAGATACAAACAAAAGAAAGTACTTAGATAGCTACTAACAGGGCCTGGCAATGCAGTAATAAATATTTATTGTTAACCTTAACAAGCATCTCAGTTCCATACTAGTAGCTTGACCTTCAAAATGCAAAGAAGCAAACACTAGCATTCCTTTCAAATATAGGAACTGTGTTATTGTGATGAATGTTGGCTAGTCATCCCACTAAGAAAGATCACTGAAAGCAAAGAGAAGGGCTGTGACCTAGTCGTGATTGGCTTGGAAGACACTAGTAGATGGTGGCCTCAGTATCACACAGGTACATCATGTAACCATCTCCTTTTTGTGAACTTATTTTTGTTAGAATACCCAGTATAACTATGGTAGGAAAAAATATCGATATTTTTATATTTGTCTCAATTTCATGTAAGTCTTTCTCTTATTTTTCTTCAAGCAGTAGATACTGGGTATTCTTTTGTTCTAATGAACTGAGAAGTTAGGTAGAATAGCTTGGATGCTGGATAGTTGTTCTTCCCTTTAGCTTTGCAAAGATTGTTTCAAATAAATCAATATTCTGGTATTTCTTGTTTCAAAGTGTGTAAAAAGTGGAAAGAATGCCGTTTACTTTAAACCAAAAAAACCTTATGGAAGCACTGAAAAAGATAATTTGTTTTGTAATTGTTATTCCTTCTAATTCCTTATTTTTCTTTTGGAAGGTGGAACATGGAGGGTGAGTGACTGTTGAGACTGGGGTTGTGTTGTTGGCTGTGGCAGCAGGGATTGTGGGTGTATTTCCTTTCTCTACCACTCGCAGGGCAGTTTTGTGATGTTTGTGAGGCCTAGTTTTGGGTGGAAACTTCTCTGGCAGGCAGGTACTGCTGTTAACATGTTATATTCATATATGATATTGATAAGGTACTCACAAAGTGTGTGTTTTTCCACACTTCAAGTTAATGACAAGTCTAAAAAAGTTAATTTTTCTTCTACTTATAATTTAAACTATTAATTCGTATTGTTTTCTATTCTGAAAACAACAGTTTTCTTGGCTTGCTTTTATGCCCATTGGGAAATACATCCTTCCTATTAGCTAAAAGAGGAGAAAAATGAAATAGGATTCTTTGCCCTTCTTTTGCATTGCTAATGAGTACCATTTTCTCAGAATTACATCTGAACCAACTGTGTTATGTTTCTGATAAATGACAGAGTTAGTTCTGTGTTTCTGTAGGGTCCTTCTTGGTTATTTACGTAGCATCAGCCTGTTTCCATGTCTGGCCTACCATTCTGTTTGACTGACATGATAGCTGTCTTCATTATCTTCTAAGTGATTTGCTCATGCTGTGCTTGATGCACCTTATGAGCATTTAATTTGTGAGGAGGATACTCCAACAAATGTACTCTGAAGGGTACTGCAAAATGTTCTGCTCAGTACATTATCCTGCTATACTTGAATGACTGCCACTTAAATGAAAATTTCTTCAATCAAGAAGGGAAAAATGCCAACATTATGATACAAGAGCATCAGAGGGGAGTAATTGTGTGGCTGTCCCTTCTGTGAGTGTGTGTAAGTCTTTGGAGGAAGTGTGGAACACAGGGCTGAAGGCAAGAACTGCGTTTTCCCAGAAAGTTTGATTTGAGTTTAATTTTATTTATCTATTTATTTAATTGGTGAACTTGGTTGTAGGATGGTTCTGGTGATGCCCTTGCTGAAGGCAGAGAGGATGGACACATCAATAGAGAATAGATTTTTTTATTGGTTTTTTTTTTAATAGAAAAAAGTGGATAAACAGGGCTGGGGGTTAAAGAAAAAAAATAAGCAGTACAGGGCTATTTTTTGGGGGAATAAAAGGCACTCTGCTTTTAGATGAAATACCTGTTATCTGTTGGAAAGAGCAATGGAGAATGCCTTGTCTGTAATAGTTAATCATAGCATAGTATGATCTTTTGGTGTTGTATAAGTGTGAACAAGGTGAGACCCAAGTTTATTTAGACCGAAAGATAAACGGCAGAAATCTGTCATGATTCGCAGATGACACATGATGGAAAAAAGAGAGATTGCTCCTGAAGAGCTGGTTCCTGGGATAGAAGACTGCTTGGCACAGTACTTCATGTGCTATACTCCAGCTCAGGATGTCTTGGATATTTAGTAAAATTCTTCAAAGTCACTATATCAGGGCTGCAAGAGAGAGAAAAAGTCATTTTGTGAAAGATCAGCTGATCGCCTTGAAGTGCTTGAAAGTACTAAGGTTAGTAGCAGGAAATAAAGTTATTCATCTAAAGAATCAAATTTCCTTAAGACCATGACAAAATTCTTCCTTTTAAAACTGAAAGAAAGCAGAGACTAGAAATTACTGGAACTAGTGAGAAAACTTGTATTTTTACATTTTTAAAACTAAGTCTTGTGTAGTTTCAATTTATGTTTGTCATGTTTGAGTTTCAATTTTGTATCAGTTCTGCAATCTCATTTTGTTACATAGTAGATGAAAAATAATTGCAAGGGCTATCAGGTATTGTGGAGTAAAAATTACTAGATGAGGAATTGCAGATTACTTCAGTGACAGAAAAATGAAGTGCTTAAAAGGTATTTATTAGGAGATGGCTTGTCAGTGAAAAGTCTTGTATACAAAAATGAAGAAGATGAACTCTTTGTGTCTCTATAACTATCTTAGAGCTAGCTGTAAAATGAAGGCTATAAAGCTTTTGTTTGTTGCTATCTGTATGTCATGAAAGAACCGAGTGGTTTCTAAAATATACAGTCGCAAACTGATTATAAAATTCCCAAGAGGAACTCTGATGGGTCTATCACAACTTAACAATGGAACAGTGAGTCACTGCAGGAGGAGTTCATGTAATAATCTTTTCCGGTATTTATAGGACCAGGAGGATAAAATGTCATTTAATTTTATTTGATTAAAAACTACTAGGCAGGATAGATAGAGGAAGAATCTTTCTTTTATTTCAGGCATGAAAGATGAATGGAATGTATAAAAAGCATATTATGAAGCAGTATAGTATAGTGATTAATTTCACATTGATCAGTGCTCCAAAATAGTTGTGTTAATAATAAAATTATTTCATTTGATAATATAAGATGATTGAAAAAATCTAGGTACAAAGTGTTGCTTTTGAGATTAACAGCTAGGTGATAAGGCATTTCTGTGTGTTCTTGCCTGCGACTTTAGGCCTATGTATTTGTTCAAACTGCATCCATGGAAGATTTTTCATTACTTGAAAAAGTTATGCCAGATTGTACTTAATGTATCCTTGATTAGGTGAGCTAGGATGCCAAAAACATTTTAGCCTATGCCTTAATGCTGGTGATGCAGTGTTTTATCCAGCACTGTGTCCTGCAGTCACTTCTGGAATCAGAGCTCTTTTATGTAGTGCTCCCGATGTACAGATGATGTCAGAGGTGTCTACTGTTGCTTAAAGATTTGGTTGGGTTGCGTTGTTGGTTTTAGTTTTTGTTTTGTTTTGTGTGGGGTTTTTTTTCTAGAAAAGGCCATATAATTTCATGAGCATGTTTATTCACAGTGAATGATTGCATGAATTCTTAACTAAAGCTTTTAGATGCAGTCACAATATTGAGAGCTTAGCATAATGTCATACTATAACAATCCTTATCCTTTCTTTTCTCTCCTTTGCACTGCTAGTATTAATTTTTTGCTTTAGTTATGAGAAGTTCTGTATGATGCATTAATATTCAGCATGTATCAGGAGTTCATGAAGCATAAAGGTCATCAAATTCAAAATTATTGAAAGCAGAGGCAGATGTGAGCAAAGGTGAGATGAGCAAAATAACAGATGTAAGTATCCTTGGATGAGCCACAAGATCTTAAAATAATACTGCCTTTTTTTTCCAAATTAGATATTGCTTAAATGGCAAAATAGTCTGGATATATGTTTGGCCAAAAAGGTCCCTAAGTCATCTTTTCATTTTGTACTAGTCAAACTTGATGAAACAAATGTCCTTCTCAATAGTACAGAAGTGATGGTGAGAGAGGGGCACAGAGGATCAAATCTGTGCCATGGAGATCACTGAGAAGATTTAGATTTTTATGCAGAAATAGAAGATAAAAGTGAGACGTCTATTTATTGCTTATGTACACTAATTCAGGTAAGGATTCAATAGAAATAAGTTTGAGTGGAAATTAAAGAATATTAGATAACTCTTGAAAACTGTAATTTAATAGCATTTGCATTTTTTTTAGAATTCATGGTAGTTTTTGCAATTCTCTAAGCTAAATGCAGAGTTAACAGTTACACTTTAAAATGGATCATATTCATTTAAGAAAGGTAATGCAAACTTTGCTCATTGGTTTAATATCCCATTCAACAGCCAGTATTGGATTTTTACAAGAATAGTACCAATAACAATACAGTCCAAAAAATTCCACACTGAATGGGCCCCTCTATTGTATCAGAGTTCTCTGAGTCTGATGAACACTGGTAACATGAGCTTATAGAGAAAATGTTTTCAGTAGTTTGGAGTTTTTAATATATTCAAATATTTTCAAAACCTAGCTAAATTTTTGTGGCTAGTTGTGCTTTAAGGAATGCCCCCACTTTTCTGATTGGTTTTGCTTATCAAATAGCTTTCAGTGAGTATACTTTTGGTTTTGTTGTGGCAGAAGATAATCAGAGTGCTTAAATAGTTTGGGAGAGCATTTATGGGTTATGGATATTATATCCTAACATAACTGCCTTATACATACTGCTTACAAAAAAAACCCAAACAAAAATAAGTTCTTTATTTCTTCAAATGAATGGTGCAATTTAATATTGGAAGATGAACCAACTAAATATTTTTTTCTCCAGGAAAGTATTATAGTGAATTTCTACTTACAGATCATAGGCTTAGGAAGCATGTTGGTATAACACAAAGAAATGAGAGCCTAAAGATCATAAAGGATCCTAATATTCACTTACTTTTAGCCCCAGTAGAGTTGTATGAGTTTCATAAATATTCAATGTTTATTATTATGGATTTCCATCTAAAGCTTTTGTTTATGTTTTCTAAAAAGTGTTTCTGAAAAATGAGTCTTTCTTCATTGCTTTTGAATTTCTGTTTTCATCCAAAGGGAATTTGTGGTTGAATTATAATTCTTACAAGAGAGAAATTACGAAGTTTCCCTTAAAAAGGTGCTTACCTTCAGGGTGTGTAATTTTTGTAAATAGGTTTAGTTCACATTAATTTATATACAATACGAATGCCTATTATACGTAGTCTTCAAAAACTTTTTGATATTTTAAGAAAATAATTATTTGAAAAGTGGAAAAAACCCCAAAACACCAGGTTTCCATATGGAAGGTTATGGATAATCTGTCCTAGTTTAGCTTGAATGGAGTCTGATTTTTTCCCCCCAGTCAACAGAGGTCAGTTAAATCAAAGGAGAGGGAAGAGTTATAGGAGTTCTGAGATGCAGAAGCTAGAAAAGATGCTGTTCAGTTGCATTTCTGCTTTAGTTTAAATACACTGTCACAAAACAATAAAAATCAGTCTATTTCTAAATGCAATGTTTTCCCTAGAGTGTAGAATTATAGATACTTTCTCAGTGATTTGAAAAGGAAGTATTTCCTAGGTGGAATTGCAGTAGTACAACCTCCGTATCATTAGGTGAAGAGCCAGTTGTTTCAGTCGACAAATAGCCCTTGACATTTGAGCAGTTAAACATGGTGTTGTCAGGCCGCAGGAGGAAAGCATGGGGGACAGCTTCTAGGAACAGTACTGCTGTTTGCCAAGTAACAAAAGGCTTAAACCAGCATTAAGTTCTAGCTAATTTTGTTGTGTTTCTCCTGCTTGTGGAATCTTATAGCCCAACCCGCCTTGGGTCAAGGTGGTTGCCTGTGTTCCAAGTCACTGCTTCTTGGGAAAGTCTCAAGAGCAAAGTCTGTTGGTCTAATGGGCTTTGACTAGAGAATAGAGTCTAGAATAGAGTCATTTCTAGAATGAGTCTCCAGAAGCTGCAGAGCCATACTGAGAGCAGTGTTCACCTTTCCAAAGTCTTTTCTGAGCTGCCTTTCTGCTTCTTCCTTTCCCATGTTGATACGTGCTGCAAACCAGTTGCTCAGCCTCCCTTTTGAGGCAAATCATTTGCTCCAGATGTTCTCTTCTGTGATGTCACTGGGAATTAACCAGCATTTTGAAGTCACCTGGTCTCTGTGATATTTGATGGCCTCATCACCCTTCTCAACTCTGAGATAGAAAATATTTTTGGGTTTGTTTTTAGGTTTGTTTTTAGGTTTTGTTTAGGGTTTTTTTTGGTGTTGCTTTTTGTTTGTTGTTTTGGGGTTATTTTAGTGGTGTGGGTTTTTTTGTGACATTTTTTGATGGCAAGGATGTGAAATTTCCATTTTCCATTTTCTGGAACTTCAAGTTCTGAGAGACTTGCTGTAAGAATTTGAGTGCCCAGTCTTACTCAACTTGTGCTGAATCTACATATGTTTTATAGCATGTTCAAATTTCCTTGAATGTGTTGTAAGTTCTAGTCCAGAAGACTAAAAAATGTGGACATGACATGTCCATGGGTGGTAAGTATTCCTTGGAAGCAAGGAAATATACATTTTTTATCAAAAGGTGTAACTCAAGCCCATAGAATATGTCATAACAGTAATTGAAATAGGATTGGTGTTAAGGTGGGTATTCCTATGCTATTCTGCATCTAATTAACAGGTGTAATGATGGCAGAGAAGATGCAGCAGGATTGGGCTTCGGTGTGTGTTGGTAACCTAAATACATGGTTTTGTCCTAGCACAATGAACCTGAAGTCAGGGGTACTGTGTCTTCAAAGTCATATTTTCTGTGCTAGTTCAGTTAGTCCCAGTCAGAACATATGCCTGTGCTGCCATCACACTTTGATCTGTGGTATAAAACTATGACAGTGTAAGTTTTATTTTTTTTTTAACTGGTACACAAATCCATCAGCCTTTCTTTTAGACATACTCTTACAGAAAAGTTCTGCTGATTACTTCCTATTATCCCATGTAGAAAAAGCTTTAAATCAACAATTGCTTTCTGTTCTAAGCTGATGGTGTTGTCTTTCTCAATTAACAGTGTTTCCTTGACATGACGTTTGGAGCTGGAGGTCATACTAGAGCTCTACTAGAGAAAGCCAGAGACATCACTGTCTATGCACTGGACAGGGACCCCACAGCTTATAAAATAGCTCTGCAGCTTTCAGAATCATATCCGTAAGTTGTCTTCTCCTGCCATAAATATTTTCAAGATAAGGTTGATACTTAGGTATTACATACACAATTTAATACATTTTTATGGTTTTAATATATAGTTTTAATGGCTTATTGTAGAATATCATTATATGCTGCATGTACTCCTTTAAATAGGAGATCAAGTTTATTTATGAGTAATTGTGTGCAAGTTCTGAGGTGTATGATGTTAAATGCATATTCTGTGCTCTGTTAATTTTGAGTATACAATAAGGAGCCTGTTTTATATTTTAACATTTATTTAAAAAATATTCACATGCTCTGCTTGCTTTGAGATGTTTCTGTTGTTGTACAAAACCATACACTTTCTGGTAAATACTTCACAAAAAGGATGGAATAATTTACTTCTAAATTCAATTATAAGGTAATTTAAGTATGGCTTATGAATATTTTCATTTATAAAAATAATTGTAATTCAGTATTACGTTTGATAAATACTTTGCCACTGGCTTCAGAAACTACTGAACAATTTAATAAGCTGCTATTTGTGTGTCAAGTCATACATCAACTTTCTTTTTAAATAGAATCTTGAATTTCCTAAATGAGCAATTGCTAAATGTAAATTTTTAGGTTTTTTTATTTATACAAAGGTCTAATTTGTTTATTTTATTCAAGAAACAGGCCAGAGCATGAGTACAATCATGCAAAAGTGTGCAATATGTAAACCTGAATATGAGCTTTTCATAAAATGCTTGAATTTGACCAAGAAGTTAAAACACGTAGATAGAAACCTAAATCATATGAAATAATTAATGTTTAGGAAATTTAGGGGAAGTAGGAATGAAAGGACACTTACTGACATGTTGAAAATGTAAGAGTATTTATTTCAAAAGAGCTTTTACATGAGTAAGAGCAATCTTTTCAATAAGAAGAAAATTGATAGAGGGGGATAAAGAAACACCTGGTTGCTTAGTCATGTTTTCTTGCATAAAAAGGAGTTCTGAGATGCAATAGTATTCCAGCAATGCAGAAGGTATTCCTCACCTTTTCTAAAAGAAAAAGCTAAACTGTGCTTTCCTTGCTTCTTGTGTCATTGTCAGAGGTCCAGTGGGAAAAATTGAAAGCAGGTGATAAGAAAGCATAGCTCAGTTACTAGTCATCCTGCTCTGTAAGACTACTTAACTATATTTCTTTAAATTTCAGATCTTTGTGGGCTGAAGTGACACACAGTGTGTAGTTACAAATTTGTGGAATTCCTCTCCCAACTGTTATTACTCCAGAGAATACTCCCTTTGACAAAATAGTGTGCAGAATATTGGCAAGAAAACTTCATTTTCTTTTAAACTAAGCCTGCAAACTCCACCAGGTGTCATTGGACTTGTAAAGTCTGTTCTTTGTGTCAGAGGAAAAAAAAAAAAAGTAGTCCAAACAAAAGCCAATCTTATATTTAATAAGTTTTCAGAAGCATTTACACAGCACAGACTATGTTGAACAGGGAATTGTCAGGATCACACTCTGAAATAATTTTCCAGTACTAATTCTGGTCTTTAAATGATAGTAATATGAAAAGATCTTATTCAAAATATGTTCATCTGCAAGGTATCCTATGCAAATCTGGGTAAGAAGGAAGTTTATTTTCTGGGTAGATTGTTGGATGATTTTCTGCCAATGATCAACATTGTTAATTCTCTGCTTGCTTATATTTGTTTAAATATGAGCTTTAATCAATATAGTATTACAGTTAATCTAACTTACTATGGCTTTAAGAACAAAGAAGGTCTCCCAGTTCCTAATTTTGTTTGTAAAATCATATCAACTTGGTTACTTGGATTCCAGACATGGTGTTGTCTGCCTTTATAGACACAAGTTATCATTACAATGAAGTGGATTCTTAAATAACAGTGTTGTTAGAGATAAGTGTTAGTCACTGAAAGATGATTGCCACTTGAATATATATACTGGGCACAGAGCAATATTCTTCCTTGTTTTGTGTTTTCCCTCATCTCCTGTCTTTCCGTCTGGAAAGGACAGGTGTGTTCTTTTTCAGAAGGTAAATACATATTTTTTCATAATAGTTTATATTGAAAATTAAGGTAAAATAACGTTCATACATATATATGTGCTCACTATTTAATCTTGTTTCCATATGAAGGGAGTTGCATAAAGCATAGTTAAATTAAGTGGGGGAAGGAGAAGGTTTATAATTTGTAAATTAGAAGTAAAGGTAGGGCTTACTTGCAAATTCATTGTAAGCATAAGGGATTTACTTTAGAGTTATGGAACTTTCATAAATGGATTTTTTCTTGCAGTATTCATTAAAAGATGGCTGATTTAATATTTAGAGTTTTTATTGTCCACTTTCCACACTGTTAGAAAGAAATCTTTTATCATAATTTTATCAGTTTAATTCCAATCTGTGTTGGCATCAAAAGCTCAGGAAATAATTCATCCAGTTGACATCTTTATCTGGTCACGTGTACTGTTAAATAAAATAGTTCCCTCACCTGGTTCACCAGGCAGCATCAGAAATAGTTGTGCTGTCTTAAAACTGGCAGTGGCAGCATGCAGCTGCAGGCTGTGAGAAATGTAGGGCTGCCCCTTCAGTAATAAGGACAGCCATAGATGTAAGTGACTAAAGAGCTGCTGCACAGGAGGATAAACTTCTCCATGTTTTTTTCTCTTCTAGGTTGTTGGTTTTCTTTTCACCTCTTCTGTTTAGCATTGCTGTTTTGGGAGAGGTTATTTGACTTACCAAGTGCTTCTCTTCCTTTGGAGGTGGCAGGAGGTGGCTGTTATGCAACTGTAACGACTATCATCTGATTCCCCCTATGTCTGAAATTGTGCAAATTGCAAGTCATGTATCAGTTGAATCTTCTGTTGTCATTTTGTTTCTATTTAAAACAGAATATTGTACCTGTTTAATTGGAAAGGTTAACGAATTCCAGCATATCAACTACATTATGGATCTTGAGTCTTGCAGTAGTATTTGCAGCAGTCCTCCCTGCTGTAACACTTCCCTTAGAAATATTCAGTGTTAATTGCTGTTGCTTATTCTGGTTAGGTAACAGTAATCTTGGTAAAACCATATATTTCCAACTGTTACTCACTGTGGGGACTCATTTTTTAAGCATCCTATATCTTATGTCACAGAGTTACAAGATTATTAAAGCTCAAGTTGCAGAAATAAGCCCAAATTGTTGGAAGAAGAAATAAGCATGGCTAAATTAGGAGACTTTTCTATATTCAGAACTAATAAATGGAGTCCTCCTTGTACTTAGCTGAAAGACAACTGGAGTAATAACCAACTGAATGAGAACACTAAGAAAAATACATTTAATGTGTGTATTTTAAATGTCTCTCCCTCCTTCTTGGTAGTGATTTTGTCAGAACTAAAATCTGAGGTGGGTAGAGTTCCAGCTGCAATTCTTGCATTCATTTAGCCACTCTGTTTATGATATATATTTTTAAAAAAATATCTAATGTTGCTTTAATAAGGAGAAAATGGGTCAGGGCCTGTTAGATATTCAGTGTGTGGGTGGGAATCCTTTGACGTGCTTTCTGGGGAAGCCTCTAACTTGGGAATTGCTGCTGAGAATCCAGGAGAACAAGATAAAATTCAGTCAGTAGCAATATATATTACAAGTAAACCCTTTCACACCCACTGAAAGGGAGAGGTTACAGAGGTGGCTGAAATCTGGCAATTAACCAGTATCATAGCAAACTTTTAAGTATGAGTAACCTACGCAAAGCCTACACAGAGAAGACAATATGTTCGTTGTAATTCTCTGAGCAGAATAAGAAATAGTGCCCTGAAAAGAAGGATAAATAGTATAAAGTTCCTCATACAACTTAGCTGCCATTTTATTGTAGTTCCAAAGTAATTTTTAGGTGTGATGGTGCTTACAGGTTTTGTTTTCAGGGTTACACAAAGTTTATAGAATAAGTGGGGAAGAACTATCAGCTGTGCATTGTACATTCTGGGGAAAACAGAATTTATTTTGTTCACTTATAGGGAAAAAATAACTTTTTTCAGTTGCAATAAGCTTCATTTAGGTGCTTGTGTGAGTGTAATGTATCGGCTACTATACTACTACTCAGTAAGTTTGCAGATGACACCTAGCTGGGCAGGAATGTTGACCTGCCTGTGGGTAGGAAAGATCTGCAGAGGGATCTGAACAGGCTGGATCAATGGGCCAAGGCCAATTGTGTGAGAGTTTTCATGATGTTTTCTCTGGACAGGGGAAGTTACTGTCCATGATAGTGTGCATAATATGTTTTTGCTAAAGGAATAGAGGTAAAAATTAAGTTAGCTCCTGAGCAGTGCAATACTTCCTGCATAGTTCAGTCACTCTTTTTATCTTTCTCTTTTGTGTTTTATTGATGTTTTTCTATAAAGGATGTTTGAAAACCAGAAGTATCAACAAGATTGTCACCCATGGAAAATAACATAGCACCATCTAGAGAATACCTTACATCTCTTCAATTTGTATGTCTATTCATACAAGCAGAAAGCATTTGTTTGACTTAAACAGCACATTTCACATGGAAATAGTCAGACATCTATGAACACCTCCTAAGCATCCTCAAAACGTAGCATAGTTTAAGACCAGGTAGGGAAACAAAACCTCTTTAGAAAAGAAGATGGAAGAGAAATGATGCACAAATCTAAGTGTTTCTTTAAAACAATATGTAGTTCAGTGTTAGAGGTAAGTTTGGGAAGATGTGTCTAGGAGAATGCCATGAAGATCATAATACAAAAGGATGACAAGCCTGAGTATGGTGAGTATGGTGGTTGAGCAGACAACCAGTCTTCAGGTGTCAAACTGAAGCTTGAGAAGGTTGAATGAGTTGGTTGCAACCGTTTGTCTAAATGGCTTAATATCTTCCACTTGTGATTTTGGTAGTGTCCATGTGTCACTCAGTTGAAAGTGTATTTACCTGTGGTCTTTTAGATATAAAAATCCTAATTTACTTTTTTATGGGGGATGAAAAAGCCCAAGAGAAAGCAAGTTTGTGAGTTGTCTGAAATAACTGAATTTTTTTTCTAGAATAAGCAAGTTGTCCAGCAGGCTCTACTAAGCATACCCTTGGTGCACTGGGGTTTTACTCTGTCTCTTTGGTCAGATTCAGCTTCCAGCATGTTTCTTCCTTTCCTCAGAGGTAGATATGAAAAATCTCATACACTGCCCTTCAAAGAGAGAGCATGTGCTTGAAAGTGTGAGTTGCAAAAATGTCCGTATATATATATGGAGGGTCTGAATGGGGTCCTAAACTGAGAAGTTTTCTCAGTGCCAATATTGCCTGTGCAGTGGATCTTAAAACTGGTATGTAGTGCCAATGGCAGGAGATGTTAACTACTGTATGCATAGGAAGTCAGAAAACAGCTCTTACTTCTATTGCATAGTAAGTAAAGGCACAAATGATTTGACTTTATATTGAGTGAAGCAAGTTAATGTGTATGTTTGGGAAGCTGGACCAGAGCTTTTTATGTTTAAGGTCTGGGGTGTTAAAGACTGATGAATGTGGTATCAACATCTGTCCATCACAGAATTCTTTTAGCACTGTATCATACCAGGATTTTAATACTGAATGACAAGGAAAAGCTCTCTATCTGCTCAATTTAAACACTATAAATTTATTAAAATAACTTCAGAGCTCTAATTTTTTCTGCCTCAGTTGCAACCAAATCCTGTCCTGGCCTGACTCCTATTTAAGTTGTGAGATCTGTCTAGCTCAGGCATTGAGGTGGGATGGCTACAGGCCATTTCCAATATTAGTAGCTGAGTTTAAATTTCATATACTTGTTACATAAAAGAGGAGTCCTTATTTGCACTGTTTACATCTTAAAGGAGTAAAATGTCTTTTAAAAACATAGCTATGTCCAAATATTGCTTCTGTATATTCAGTGGCACAAGTTGCAAGGCATGTGGTTATGTTGACACTCTCACTGAAGCTTTTGTTTAGCAACAGAAATATCTGGAGAATTATTAAATACTAATCAGTCTATCAAGAAATTCTCTTTACAAGACTCTTATTATTTTTGATGTTCTGTATATTTATTTCTTTTACTTTGGTAAAATTATTTGATAGTTATATTAATTCTGAAAATTACAGTCAATTTCATGTCAGAAATTTGGAGTTTTGTCTCTGTCTTCATACATAAGTTCTCATGTGCCACTGCTAGATTTAATGTACTTTCCAATCAAAAGAGTCAGGACAGCCCTTTTATATGTTGTGAGTTTAGGAAAACAAATTGCTGCCATTTTGAGCTGAGTAGTCTTAAGAGAAGCTGCATCATCCTACTGTTTTAGTAGGAAAATCTTAGAGAAATATGTTGACTAGTTTGAAGCTCTGAAGAAAAGTTTGCAAGTATTTGCTTTAAAGCAGTGAACTGTTCTAGTTCCATGTATTTACCATTATAGAGTCATATTGCATTTCAATATTAAGATTCAGTATAATTAGAGTTTTGTGAATAATTGATCTTTATAAATTTGGATGATAGTGATTTGAATTTCTTGTCAGTACAAATGTCCAGATCCTGAACTTATTTTAAGGACATTTTATATACCTGCTAGCTCAAATTCATATGGAATGCAGTGCCACGTGTTACTTCATCCAGCAGTAGTTCCAGACATGTCCATTACATTGGTTTTTTTAATCCTTTTATGTCAGTGTAGTATAAAAGTGCTCAGAACATTTTAAAAGTTTAATGTTATAGCTCTTACACGCAGAGTGTTTCTGAGGACAGTTCTGTGAAGCTTAAATTGGATTGTAGTTTTATTTCTAGAAGGAACAAATGTCTTTATATTATTAAGTAAATAATTATAATCCTGAAATAATCATTGAACTTATGTGATCTATACAGGACACACCAATTTTTCCCTTCAGCCAGTTTCCCATCTTCTTGGTTTTGATAAAACAATTTTTTTATAGTTTAGGTGACTTTTACATTACTTTGGTGACAACTTCATTACTAAAATACATTTAAAACATCTTCTGTTTGTTGAACTTAAATTGTAATTAAAATAATTAAAAATGTATGTGTCAAATACATTTAGAAATATCTTTTATAAATATTTAGAACATTTTTTTAGCTAAACAGTTGAGTTCTGGGCATATTTTTCATTAGAGTAACAAAACAGTTATAGTTACAGGTTTATAAAAATCACTGTTTCATAAAGGAAACTGATGGAATATTCCTTTCGGTATTTTTATTTTTTTATAACAGTGAAACTTAAGATTCTGGTTTTATTTTTGTTTTTAATGGGAGGAAGAAGTGAAGAGAAGAGAGCATAGGTTCTAATCTGAAGTTTTTTGCACCTGGTAATGAGCTGTGTGCAGATCTTTTTGTCCTGTTGAGAAGACGGTAATTTGATATTTAGATTGCTGTTTGTCAAGAGCTGTATATATGGCATATTTTTGTTCGTATTTATAAAAGCAAGAGGATGTAAACTGTGTCAAAATACTCCTCCTTGTTTCAGATAATAGACAAGTGTATTCATCAGTACCTTGATCATAATTTTTGAAAGTAGAAGATTTCAGAATTTTCATATAAAGGTGGAGATGATAGAAATGCAGGAACAAAATGGTCCTTGTCAGTTACTAAGAGAAGGTCCAGAAAGATTATTGTTTAAGCTAAATACGTTGTTTACTAAGTAAATAAAACAACAACAACAAAAAAGCTGGTAAACTGAAAATATTTATCAAAACGTTTTTGTATAAGTATTGAGCTTCACACTTAACTAAGTATGATACACAAAGATATGAGGAAGTTACTTGGAGTTCACATTATTTTTCTGACTGAGTCAAATACTTTTATTCATATCATAGATACATTAGGATTATGCATATAAGTGACATAAACTGTAAAAATGAATTACTTCATGTTTGACTATGTAATTCTATTTTGTTTCTTGTCATAATAATAAACAGCATTTGCATTTTAATTTGATATTGGCCTTTGTGACTCAGCTGTGCCAAGTGTTGTGCAGAATATTCAAAGGACTGAAAGTAAAACCAGACATTTAATTGCTAGCGTTGTTTTTGGATGCCTGAAACACAGCAATTTAGCTTGATCAAGCAGCAAAAATATGGATAGAGAGATTTTTGAGAATTTCTGTGTAAAACCATGGTGAAGAAATCATGTAATTTGAAATGGAAGTTACCTGTGGCCTTCTCACCACTGAACAGTGCACATCTTTCAAACCAATATTGACTAGTAATTGACCTTAACTCTTGACACACACATTTGTAAGAAGTAATGCAAATGTTATGTCGCAACAGGAGAAACAATCTTTCATATTGGTATTGTTTACTATAGTCTTACACTGCTCATGAGACCTTAGAGGCTGCTGAAACTGAAATTTTTAAATATGAGTCAGGAAAACAGAACCCAAATCTTTCTGATAACGATATCCAGATTGGCCATTCATCTTCAAGGTGATCTGTGCCACCTGCTACCACCCTTACTTGTCTTGAAGTAGATTGGGAAGGGAATGAGGAAGATAAGCAGCACTCCCTTCCCCCAAGGCTTTGCATCATTATCTCTTGGGAATCAATGCTTTTATTTATTTATTTTATTCTACTTGTTGCATAGGGACCTGAAAACCTGCCTGGTTGCTTATTGAAAGAAACTAGGAACCTGTTTCCTGTGAAACTGGGAGAGCAGCTGTTAAAAAGTCAGCAGATGATCCTTGAGGTCCCTTCCAACCTGGTATTCTATGTTTCTACGATATGTGTCAAAATCCATAGTTAAGGGAAGACTGAGTATGAAGGCTAATAGTGTGATATGGTAGTGAGGGGAACCCCACAAATAGGATTGTTTTTATAGTATGTTTAAGGAAGGATTTTTGTATTGTAGTTTATCAGTTGTGTAGTGTGAATGATCTTCTTTCTGTGTGTTTGGATAGTGCCCTGTGACATGGAAAACAAATTTCTGAAAACAAAATGCGTTTTTTTTTCTTCTATTCTCCTTTCAAAAAAATAATTTAATCAACATTCAAATAGATTAATAATAGCATTGACTAAAATGACTGGTAAATAATGAGAAATTATATGACCAATCATGAAACTCTTGACCAATCTTTGATCTGTTTTTACTATTTGTTTTAGAGTACAAAGTAGATGAGACCTCTCAGATCTTTCTTGTTATCTAGAATTTCCATATTACTGTTACCAGGCATTGGGAATACTACAGGTTTGTGGGCAATTTAGCAGAATAAGAGCAGGCACAGAAGATGCTGGTATTCTTGGTCTCATCTGTTCCTTTATTTTGCCTGGTCCTGTGCCTGACAGGACATCAAAGTGATGTGTGAAGGAACCTTGAATTTTGTTTGAGTATTTTGCAGATAACCAATCGACTGGAAAAGAAGCTGCTGTAGGTTTTTGGTATTAATTTGGTGTCCTTTTTCATAGCTGTTTTTTTGAGACACTAGTTTATTATAAATTTAGATATATTGCAGCAAGAAATATGAATAAAACAAAATTCTAATGAATGTTTTAAACTTTTAAAAATTCTAAACTTCTTTTTCTGTGCAACAATTTCATGGCTCTAAGACCTTTATCTGACTATGGCTAGAAACAAGAACTGAATTGTATAATCAAGAGAATTTCTTAGTTTCAAAGAGAGGTGTTTCCATTTTTAATTCTCGTACTTAGTGAGATATTGAAAACTGAGAAATAGAAGTGTGCAGAACTAAAAAAGTCTTGTCCTCTCCTCTCTCTAACTGTAATTACAGAAATAAAAGTCAATATTTGAGTGCCAATCTGGAAGCTTCTCAATGAGTCAGTTTTGCAAGTTTACCAGAATTAATGGGTAATACAGTCATGGTACACAGAAATACATTTATCCATTCATTCTGCAGTCACAAATGTAGTATAAAGACTTCAAGCACTGAAACTTAAGTTTTCAGTTCAAAATTACGTGCCCCTCTCAGGTCTGACAGGACTTTCCCTCTGAAAAAAGGCTCTTCTCTCCTGTTAGACTTTAGGTGCAAGTCACTCCATTGTACCAATAGCCTTTGAGTCCAGCTTTTTGCCCATACATTCAGTCGGTGCCTTTCATGTTGGTAGTGGGGGAAAAAAACCAAACAAATTATTTAAAAATCTAATTAAATCCACAGCTTCCCTGTTATTCACAGAGCCAGTTATTTTGTCTTAGAAAGCAGTCTGGTTGGCCAGGATTGTTTTGCCTTGGCTGCCCTGCTTATGATCTTCATGTGCTAGGGAATAGTTTCCATGAGGACTAACTGTATGGTTTCTGCAGTGATGGAGGTGAGGTCTGTCAGCCTGGAGTTCTCTGGACTCTGTCCTTCCTGGTGAATTTTTGAAGCTATTGTGACACTGACCTTTTTCTAGTCATCAGGGACCTGACCACCACAGTTTCTCAAAGCTGATACAGTGGCTTTGTGATAACATCAACCCCCTCTCTCAACATTTTTGGGTATATGTCATCTGATCCCTTGGTCTTGAACATGTCCAGCTGCTGTATGTGACCATCTTGCTTGTTCCTCCTGTGATGTGGTGTTTGCACATTTCTCTCCTAGTCTGTGAGAGTGGGCACTTAGAGCAGATTTTGCCAGTAAATATTTGGGCAAAGGCTTTTATTACCTCAGCCTTTTCAGTTAAATGTATTATTAGGTCACTTGTGCCATTCTCCAGTCATCCATATTTTCCATGTTTTCCGGACATATTCCTTCCCAGTTATAGTTTCAGGCATATTTAGATGTTCCTAATTCCAGCCCAGAGCAATCCAGCTCAGGGTTTATGTTTTTATAATCTTTGGTAGCTTGTCCAGCTTCTCTCACTTAGCCATCCCTTCATTTATTTATTTATTTATTTATTATTATTAATTTTTATTTGTCATTTAGGTCCTTCCAGCATTTCCCATTTAGTCAAGCTGGCCTTTTGCTGCCTTTTTTTTTTTTTTTTTCATTTTTTTTTTCTTTTTTGTTTTCTTTTCCCTCAGATGGGCATGGATTCTCTTGCACTTTGCAGAGATAGTTCATTGGAATTATCCTGAGTTCCTTTCCATGTCAGGAGACTCTCCCAAGGCTTCCTGCTTATCCATTCCCTAAACAGGCTGAAGTCTTTCCTGAATCCTGGGATTTGTAGTCTGCTGTTTGTCTTCCTCACTTCCATTAGGATCAGGAGTTTGGCTTTAAGTCTTAAGACTGAAGAATAGCACTGTCTAGCCCAGGGTCTAGGATGTCAATCTTAAAAGGTACTTTTAGAGAGTTTTATTCCTTTTGTGAAAAATAACCTGTTAATGCACCATTTGCTGTCATTCCTCCAATATCTGACTGCTCCAGGAGCTGACTCTTGAAGTCCAGTATTGTTGAAATGCTTGTTTCTGGTACCCAAGCATTTTACCAGTTGTACATCTTTTTTTACTGTAAGTGTACAGACTTCTAGAATGCAGTTGAATATAAGGATGCAGATTGTGTCTTAATATGCTGAAAACCACTTCTAATAGATTTCATTAAGAGTTTTAATTCCATTTTCCATTTATAAAATTAATGTAATTTCTCATTTTAAATTGCCTTTGACAAATCTGGGCTGTAGTTTATATCTTTGTCTTAAAAAGCTATTGCAGAGGAGAAACACTAACCAACATAACACATCAGTTACTAAAATGACCTCTTGAGATGAATTTAAGTCAACTCTGTTATTGACAACTTTGCTTAAACTCAGCAGGGAGCATTTTACTTGTTAGAGGTGAGGTTGGACTCAGCTGAATTTTGTTGTTTTTTTAAAAATACTGTCTGTATTGTGATCTTAAATGCTGGCAAATCCTCAAATCATTATGACTGACTTAGAGCTATTTTGAATATGTCCATGTTTAGAAAAAAAAAACAACTCCCAAGTCTGTGCTGTAAATATTAAACAACTTCATGAGAAGCTGAAAATTATGTTTTCAGACAGCAAACTCTGAGGGTTGTTTCATTTCTTTCTTTGATGTTTTGGGGGGATTTTTTTGAGGTTCCTGTGTAAAAGTAAAATGTGAAGTAAATTGTAGCTTGTTACTTTGTTTTTCACCACCTACTATAAGATTTGGAGAAAAAAGATCATGGTTCAAGGTTCAGTGCTTCCTAGTAAGTATTGCTGTGTTGGGAAGTGAAGCCCCTCTCTAAAGTAGCGTGTGGTCTTAGAAGATTTTCTGTGCAGGTAAGAGGGGACTGGATATTTAGGTTTGACTGTATTTTAGAATGGCATGATTGAAAGAAAATAGTGAAGTAGACATTCTGGTTTAGGTCATACCCTAAGTAAACAATATTCAGGATGAGGAAAGCAGTTCCTAAACTAGTGTTTTTTTGGTTTTGTTTTCATTTTTTTATTAAAATAAAATCTTCTGAAATAGACTTTGTTTGCTTTTCACTACTGCAATGTTCACTTGAGTCACAACCTGTTCTGAGTTTAGCACGTCTCTGAAGAACTTTAGTCAGACTCTGAATATGTTAAGCTTGAAGGACGATTTCAATAGAGCTTTATATGAAAAATGTGCACCCTTTAACTAGAACCAGAATGTTCTCCATGTTTTGGCTTTCTGACGTCTTTCTGTCCCATAATCAACTTTAAGAGGTACTGCAGGTGGCTTGAAGGTAGAGTGAGTTAACAATTAAAAAGGATTTACTGAGCTTTTTGCGTCACTTTTTATTTCCAAATAATTTCCTAACAAGTCACCTAAGGGCTTAAAATCGACCAGGACAATAAACAGCAGGAGCCTGTAGTGCAGTTGATGCTGATGAACAAAGGAAATAAATTATAAGTAAAAATAAGTATTATTTCATCAGTTGCACTTGATAGTATAAACATTTGTTTTATTGTAAGAAATAGAACCAGTTCAAATAATCATTCTTCTACTGTAATTTTGTGTAGAATCTCAACTTCCTGCTCTAATGCAGTGATTACTCAATTTATCAAATGTTTCTGTATAGCTTTTTCTCAAGAACATTCACTCAAGTGGCTATCAGCCTTAATATACAATTTTTTTGTGGTTTTGGTTCTTTTTGTGTCTTATTCATAAGTCTGTCTGGTGGTTGTCATTACTGCAGGAAGGTATTATATCTTCAATTATTACAGAACTAGTGGAGCAACAAAACCAGCCGTTTCCATGACCATTCTGAGAGAGTTTCTTGTGTTGTTCTTATGTTCCACTTAAACTTCAGGATCCTTTCGAATAAGATAAAGCCTTTAAGAAGCATTTAACTAGTTAGTTCTTCTCAAGAGTAAAAAACTTTGTTGAATGTGAAACAATGGGATATATTCTCATTTTTTAAATCACACCCTCCCCCAGGGTACTCATTTATGCATAGGAAATTCCTGTTCTTCTAAAGAGGTCTGACAGACTTTCCTTTCTTACACCAAAATTTTCCTCATGGATTTCATATAGTAGTACTTAAATAGTTTGATTAAAATATTGATTTCTGTTGGAGCTGAGCTTCCTCCCCTGCTTCTACAGGCTCTTAGAACACTTCAGTCTTTTCTGTTGAGTGTTAGATTTAGTGTAGGTAACTTGTAAGTTACCAGCCTTTTACAGGGGTGGGATTTCATGTATGTGAGCTTTTGATCTACAGTGCTGAAAGCTATTAGAGTTTCATTTTCTTTGGAAGGTATGTGTAAGGGTATGAATCTCTTAATATTCTTGAACTAGACTTTGAAGAGCCTGTGGGTCAAAATGACACTCTTGTTATTCTTAAACTAGACTGAAGTTAATGGGATTTCTTCCCTCTTTTTTTTCTGGAAATGCCTATTCTAGTTCTGATTAATTTTAAAGGTCTTTGAAGGCTTTGTAGTTATTGCAAGACGATGATTTAAATGCTGAACCAGAAGGTAGTTTGGTTTTCTTTTTAGTTAGTAGAAGGAAAGAAGCCGAAACTGTAACTGTTAAATGTCCTCTGATTGCAATAATTATTTTTCTAAAATTGCCCTTGTGGCTCAAACAGACGTTGCATAAATTGTTAATGTAATGCATGTTGTGCAGTATGCTAAATAAATGTCTGGTAAAGTTTTCATGCTACAATTAGTACTGAAAAGAGTTTGGGTATGCAGTTTGTATTTTCATGTCACACCAACTCCTGGATTTATCATGATGATACTTAATGTGATATTCTAGTAAAAATACATTTCAAATAGTGTATTTTCAATATGCTGAATAATTTGTGTTGAGTGAATTTGTAGCAGAATGAAGCTACATTCTTCTGGTGTCTTGCAAAAATGCTGAATATCTAATTGGAATAAAAGGAGGTTTCTCTTTCTTATTCTCTTGAGGAACTCAACAGGAAATTTGATGCAAGGTTTGATCTGTTCTTTGCTTGTGCTATGGCTGTTAATTATAAAATGAACTGCTTTCTAGCAGTTGGCTTTAGAAGCTTTCATTATTGTGTTGTCATTATCCCTCACAGATAAGCCTGTGTAGCAGAGTACCCTGTTGCACTTTATGTTTATTGGGAAAGGGACATTAAACATGAGCTTATTCCTGTGTGTTTATGTGGTTTCAGTGGTCCTAATGTAGCTACACCAAAACCAGGCACTGATTTTCCATCCCTTTCAGCCTACCTTTATTAGGCGGTTTTGCAGAAGAACAATATTATTGCTAACCATGGCTTTTGTTTGAGTCTTCTAGGAGTCTTTTAGGTTCAACAAATCAAGAGCATCTTTCCCT